>NC_134490.1:82524599-82599599 GCF_040206685.1 Ascaphus truei
TTGACCTCGTCTACGCACAATGACCATTCTGACCTCTCTACTCCTGGATCCTGGCTACACACAACGACCATCCGACTTCTCCAATCCTAGACCAAGGCGAGTATCACGACTATTCTGACCTCTATTCTGACCCATGCCAGGCTTATAAAGAACTCTTCCCCGTAGCAGGAGCCACAGATCTGATAACCCCTATCAAGCCACCAACAAGTCCCACAAGAGAACCGGATACCTGCTGTGCTCCTTATCTGCTTCTGGTGCCAGCCGCTGAAAAGTTTTCCACTGTGAATGAGATAATGCGTCAGCAACAACATTTAAAACCCCGGTATATGCTTAGCCCGAAACCAAATATTAAAATCGAAATATCTGATATCCAGATGTCTAAGTAATCGAACCACAGGGTGACACTTGGATAACAAATTATTAATAGCAACGACCACTCATAAATTATCTGACCAAAATGTAACCCTTTTATTAGCCTATAACATTTTAAAAAATGTTGTTAAAACATCTTGACCCAAGGTCCCAAAACCCACCACACCTGTGGCACCAGTAAATAACTTGAGCAAATAATTGGGCATAAAATCCTCCCTAAATTCTAAGTTGGACCTTTATCTAGACATTGTTCTTGCACCTTTTGTAAATATACAGGACACCCACAAGCTCATATTGAACCCCCAAAATAACCACAACATATATAAGCGTATAAGTGTTACAGAGGAGTGCTACTGAGCATGGCAATATATATATTAAAACTAGAGACAGAACATGAAACACAGACAGAGCTCAGTGCACATCCAGCGAAACTTATACACGGTACAGTGCCTAAATATATATGTATAAATATCTATTAAATAAAATGGTCTTTTAGTTTAACATTTTGTCCAAAGTGTTGTAAGCCCTTGAGCCACTACACGGCAGACCACATCTCAAGAGCTTGTAGGTGTCCTGTATGTTTTACAATTCTTGTTCAGCTGGTCTTAGCTGATTGGAGGGTGGTTAAAAGCTCACTCCATTGCATCTCCCACTCTCAGGGGAACTTGCTTGCTTGCAGTTTGATTGTGACAAATCTAATACAGAGTGCTTTTCCTGGTAATGTACAGGTTAATAAGAGCTTCAATCAGACTTAGAACTATGCAACTAATTTTGAAAGATTTATTATAAATCATTCTTCCTGGTAATGCACAGGTTATTAAGAATTTATATTAGTGTTAGGTACCCTTGAGATGTGGTCTGCCGTTTAGTGGCTCAAGGGCTTACAACACTTTGGCCAAAATGTTAAACTAAAAGACCATTTTATTTAATAGATATCTATACATATATATTTAGGCACTGTACCGTGTATAAGTTTCACTGGATGTGCACTGAGCTCTGTCTGTGTTTCATGTTCTGTCTCTGGTTTTAAAGCTTTTGTAAATACTCTTCTTTCTTCACCTTGCTCAGTGCTTGCTGTCGGTACCGCTGCCACACTACCTCAAGAGACCTCAATCTGCGATTCTTCCGAGACCCTGTTTGCTGTGGCGCCAGCCTCCGAGGCCCACCAGACCTCATTCCCACCAGGGGGAGCTCTGGTGCCCTGCTTGACTCCTCCTCTAGCCGCTCGTCATTAGTCGCATGCTCCACCCCTAGTAGCTCGAGAGCCACGCCTACTCCAACTTGCGTGGCCTTCAACTCCAGGAGCTCTTCCAGCTCCGTGTCCACCTCCAAAGTAAGTGTCATTCCTACAGCTGGCCTCGAGCTGTGGGGGGTAAACAGATTTTTATTAATGCATCACTGCTCATTGCCCCCTATTTATAACCCACCCCCAACTGTCAACTTGCCCCGTAACCCACCATTAGCACACATGACTACTGTGGTAAGCAATCAGCGCACTCCAGCTCATTGGCCATTGACCAACTGGCAACTGCCAAGTGGCACCTTCAGTCAATGGGCAGCTACCAACTGTCAACCAAGGGGCTTAGGCCCATGTGGAAATGCTGCCCCTTGGCATAGAGCCAAATAGACAGTTCATTCTCTAAAGCAGTGATTTCCAACGAGGGTTCCCCGGACACCCCTAAAGGGTTCCCTGCAATCTTCAGGTAATTTGAAAATAGTACTGAATACAGAAGAATTTACAAGGCATCCGATCTCAGACGCGCTATTAGAGAGGGTTGGGGTTCCTTACAATGGATCTGATCTATGACACAATATTAGAGAGGGTTGGGGTTCCGTACAATGCATCTGATCTCAGACACATTATTAGAGAGGGTTGGAGTTCCTTACAATGCATCAGATCTCAGACACGCTATAAGAGAGGGTTGGGCTTCCTTACTATGCATCTGATCTCAGACCCGCTATTAGAGAGGGTTGGGGATCCTTACTATGCATCTGATCTCAGACGCGCTATTAGAGAGGGTTGGGGTTCCGCCGAATTTCACATAGGGTTCCTTAACCAAAAAAAGGTTGGAAACCACTGCTGTAAGGAGTGATGTCCATAATGCACAGTCACTCAGTATAGTACATATTTCTAACAACTAAATGATATCTTGCTTGTCCTCTTAAAGCTCCATTCCCATGCAACGCAATGTATTGGAATTTCAATCAAATGGGAACATCTAACACTTTATATAACATGTGCTTCACAATCTGATATGTTTCTTAATTTTTTGTAATATAGACCAGAAATCTTGACTCTTAACGGTGAAATAATAATCCCCATACACAATATATGTTGCTTTTGTTAAGTCTGGTTATGAGCTCAAGTCTCGCAGGGGAAAAAAAAGATTACTGCAGCAATGGGAACATTGCAGTCCGCTGGTCTGAGTTATACACCCGTTCATACACATTCAGCTGGTCTGAGTTATACACCCGTTCATACACATTCAGCTGGTCTGAGTTATACACCCGTTCATACACATTCAGCTGGTCTGAGTTATACACCCGTTCATACACATTCAGCTGGTCTGAGTTATACACCCGTTCATACACATTCAGCTGGTCTGAGTTATACACCCGTTCATACACATTCAGCTGGTCTGAGTTATACACCCGTTCATACACATTCAGCTGGTCTGAGTTATACACCCGTTCATACACATTCAGCTGGTCTGAGTTATACACCCGTTCATACACATTCAGCTGGTCTGAGTTATACACCCGTTCATACACATTCAGCTAGTCTGAGTTATACACCCATTCATACACATTCAGCTGGTCTGAGTTATACACCCATTCATACACATTCAGCTGGTCTGAGTTATACACCCGTTCATACACATTCAGCTGGTCTGAGTTATACACCCGTTCATACACATTCAGCTGGTCTGAGTTATACACCCATTCATACACATTCAGCTAGTCTGAGTTATACACCTGTTCATACACATTCAGCTGGTCTGAGTTATACACCCGTTCATACACATTCAGCTGCTCTGAGTTATACACCCGTTCATACACATTCAGCTGCTCTGAGTTATACACCCGTTCATACACATTCAGAATGGCAGCAGTTTTATAGACGTAAAAAACAAAGTAAAAAAAAATACTTTTGAATCAAACGGCGAAGTCTAGTCATGAAAGAGAAAATAACGGTAACACAGATGTATTTATTTTGCACTTTGTTATTAATAAGGCTTTTAATCATCAGTGGTAAAGGTCTAGATCCACAAAAGAGGGCTAAACTTTAGCACGCCAATTCATACAATGTATGCTTTATGTGCTAATAAGAATCGGGATGTGGTAAAGCATTGCTAAATGGTTGCCTTGCCACACTTTATCATATTAAATTTAGTGAATATACATGCAATTTTGGCTTTAATTGCTTACAAACAAAAAAGCTAGTTTCGCCATAATACCCAAAAGCTGCTTTTATTACAAACAAACAAACAACAACAAAAACAGACGCCATTGTAATTAACACAACTTCAGCTGTATGAATGTGTTGTGCATGATCAAAACATCAAAGGATATTGTACTCTGAGTCATTTGCACTGCAGATGCTCTGTTTGTGTCCCTAGCATACTGCCATTGTGTGATAATCATAGTTATTACATTCATAAAACTATTTTCATTCTTTGCATTGTAATATTGTGATTTATAGGATGTTTGTCTCACAGTCTAACTTTCAGCCTTGAACTCACACCATTAGTTACTAATGTCTCTTTATCCATATTCAACATGGCCCAAATGCTAAACTACAGCGATCACGGTAATTATGTGTAAAAGACATAATGGGATATGTACTTCTGATTAGAAAAAAAGAAAGACACCCAGCCTTTGTGCACTGGTTTTTACTTCCCCCCTTCGAAATAGTAATAATTAGATTTTATTGGGACAGAACATATTCTTGTCCTTTTGCATGGTGGTAACAAGCTTAACCTGGTTCAATTCCCGGTGTCGGCTCCTTGTGACCTTGGGGAAGTCACCTTATCTCCCTGTGCCTCAGGCACCAAAAACATAGATTGTAAGCTCCACGGGGCAGGGACTTTTGCCTGCAAAATGTCTCTGTAAAGCGCTACGTACAACTAGTAGCGCTATACAAGAACATGCTATTCTTATTATTATTAACCTTGACTGCCGCAAAGCATATTGGATTTAAACTTTGAGAACCCATATACCTATGGGTCTTAACACTGAATGAGATCTTAGTCTCTTTTAATAATCTTTTTATGATATTGGGAGCATTTTTGTCAGAGAAGGGAAGTGCCACCTGTACGACACGCGCGGGAATGGGCTTGCAGAAGGGGTTTCCTGTGTTTGCCCCTTTTGGGGATTGTAAGAGACGTGTTCAGAGGTACGCAATAGAGACTGGTTTTAGGGTGAAATTAAATAAGGCTTTTATTGCGATTACCCCCGAGGAAGACTTTAGAGTTGAAACGCGCGTAGGGTGGAGTTGAAAACCTACAGAGTGACCTGGTTGGTGACATTCAAAGTGGAGGACTGCATTGCCCTGCTCAACAGCCGGCCGTGAAGAAAGCTGTTGCTGTGTGAAGTGCTACCTGTTCATCTGACCCAGGGTGGTCTGAATGCTTACCACAAAGGCACTTATGTAAGTGTATTTCTTTGTGTTTTTATTATTAAAAAGCAATTCTATAATATTTTTTCTTTTTTTTCTTCTATATATGGATTTCCCTTCCTGCCTATGAAATAATATTGATGTAGACCTGGAACATCGATTCGGCCAAAATAAGTTGGTAACTTCTAATAACCACAACGCCTGTGTTTCACGTATAACACGTGAGTGTAAAATCTGTAGAAACTTCAACATTGACTGCATCTGTTGTGTTTTACAATATTGCACTATTTTGGTGTTTTTACTTATTCCCTCTATGTCCTGATGAGATTTGCGCACCTGATATTCTTCGTCGTTTTATTGCGCCTGCTTCTTTAACACAAATAAGGGGTCAAACAAAGCTTCTGTTCCACTTGGGAGTATTTCTAGTTAAACATAGGCAGTCCACAACTCCCTTTAGATAGCATGTTTCCCAGCCCCCAAACATATATTTTGATATGTACAGAGATACAACAGTCTTAGAAAGTAAAGCTTATCTGTCTCTCTGGTAGCTGTAGGGGAAATTCTTCTCTGCTGTCCTGGCATAGCCTTTTTGTCCTAAGGCACTTTCAGCTTTCAGAAGTGTTCTCCCCCTTGTTGTCTTGTTGTCTGTCTGTCAGTATACAGCTGCTCAAGACCTCTCTGTCCCTTCCTGTTTCAGCCCATGTGTGTGCTCAGGAGTTTCTCCTTGTCTCAGGAGGAGCCTTTTTCTCTAACAAACCTCCAATCAGCCAGGTGCTGGTCAATTAACCAGCACACTGCTGGATTAGAGGCAAGTTTTCTGAACAGGGATAAATCCCGTTACAGGGATAAATCCCGTCACAGGGATAAATCCCGTCACAGGGATATTTCGGCATATTTTTGTTCATTACATAGTCTTTCATGATCTCTTTTTGACGGTCATCTCCCTGATCCTACAGTATATGTCTGAGCCTACATTAGTACATACGTGCATATATGTTTCTTTGTATATTTTCTATGTAGTTTTTCTACTTTCATCCCTTTACTGTATAGATGTGACTGTGTGTATTTTTGTTCTGTGCATCAATATGCATCTTGATTCCATTGTGTGCATTTGGTTGTAATATTTCCTTTTCTGTAGTCATGTACTAGTGCTAAAATAAATGTATTTTGGATTAAATCCAGGTCCTTAATACTGATACTGTACTTTGCCCCCTAAATCCAGGTCCTTAATACTGATACTGTACTTTGCCCCCTAAATCCAGGTCCTTAATACTGATACTGTACTTTGCCCCCTAAATCCAGGTCCTTGATACTGTACTTTGCCCCCTAAATCCGGGTCCTTAATACTGATACTGTACTTTGCCCCCCTAAATCCAGGTCCTTAATACTGATACTGTACTTTGCCCCCTAAATCCAGGTCCTTGATACTGTACTTTGCCCCCTAAATCCGGGTCCTTAATACTGATACTGTACTTTGCCCCCCTAAATCCAGGTCCTTAATACTGACACTGTACTTTGCCCCCCTAAATCCAGGTCCTTAATACTGATACTGTACTTTGCCCCATTAGTTTTTTCTCTTCCTTTCTCCCATCCTGGCGCTAGCAATTGAAGGTGGGCTGTCTTTTTAAAGCAGTTATTCAATACCGATACACATGTATTTTTTTTTATATACTTTGAAGCATTCTGTTGTTCTCTACAGCTACTTTATATGTCCAAAGATTAAATCAGGACGGTTTCCAAAAATGATCTCATGCTTTCCCCCCCTCTGTGCCAGTGTAACTGCCTCGTCTGTAAACTGGACTGAAAAGCCAAGTGGGAATGTTTTTCGACTTCCGCCTGCCCGGTAGGACAGCTGTATAACACTTTCCATAGGGAAAGTACAGCCACATTTATTTATATTCATATATGGCAACAGAATACAGAGTTGCTAGAAAAATACAATTTCTACTTGTGGTAAACGAATCTTTCCAAAATACTCTCCTGTGCTGGAATACCTGCTCTGCAGCTGCGGTGCCAAAGATAAATGTGGGTT
Organism: Ascaphus truei; assembly: GCF_040206685.1. Classification (NCBI taxonomy): domain Eukaryota; kingdom Metazoa; phylum Chordata; class Amphibia; order Anura; family Ascaphidae; genus Ascaphus; species Ascaphus truei. The sequence goes on from NC_134490.1 coordinate 82,531,622, forward strand.
TGTAACCAGATCCTGATGGGGAACACTTTTTTTTATTTTATATATCATGTTTTGGTATTAAGTGTTTACAATAACAACTCCAGTGTGTATCTCCAGCACACACAGGCCTATAAATATCATGTATTATTCACAGCATGACTTGCTGTCTCCCAGCACTGCGGGGGTAGAGTGGGTTATTATACAGCCCGTGGAGGATCAGGATCTGGGCACAGGCTGAGACCCTGTCACTGCTTGTCTGTGCCAGTATCACCCCCTCCTTATATGAGACACACAGCCAGGGTGGGGATTAACCGCGCACAAGAGCCGGGTTCTTTTCCCTTGGAGGCGGATACGGACTCGGTGTGCGATGGAGAAGGGTGAGGGCGTGCTGGCTCTGGCCCGGGATACTCGGGTGTGTGATGGAGAAGGGTGAGGGTGTGATGGAGAAGGGTGAGGGCGTGCTGGCTCTGGCCCGGGATACTCGGGTGTGTGATGGAGAAGGGTGAGGGTGTGATGGAGAAGGGTGAGGGCGTGCTGGCTCTGGCCCGGGATACCCGGGTGTGTGATGGAGAAGGGTGAGTGCGTGCTGGCTCTGACCCGGGATACCCGGGTGTGCGATGGAGAAGGGTGAGGGCGTGCTGGCTCTGACCCGGGATACCCGGGCGTGTGATGGAGAAGGGTGAGGGTGTGATGGAGAAGGGTGAGGGCGTGCTGGCTCTGGCCCGGGATACCCGGGTGTGTGATGGAGAAGGGTGAGTGCGTGCTGGCTCTGACCCGGGATACCCGGGCGTGTGATGGAGAAGGGTGAGGGCGTGCTGGCTCTGACCCGGGTGTGTGATGGAGAAGGGTGAGGGCGTGCTGGCTCTGGCCCGGGATACCCGGGTGTGTGATGGAGAAGGGTTAGGGTGTGATGGAGAAGGGTGAGGGCGTGCTGGCTCTGACCCGGGTGTGTGATGGAGAAGGGTGAGGGCGTGCTGGCTCTGGCCCGGGATACCCGGGTGTGCGATGGAGAAGGGTGAGGGCGTGCTGGCTCTGACCCGGGATACCCGGGCATGCGATGGAGAAGGGTGAGGGCGTGCTGGCTCTGGCCCGGGATACCCGGGCGTGTGATGGAGAAGGGTGAGGGCGTGCTGGCTCTGGCCCGGGATACCCGGGTGTGCGATGGACAAGGGTGAGGGCGTGCTGGCTCTGGCCCGGGATACCCGGGCGTGCTGGCTCTGGCCAGGGATACCCGGGTGTGCTGGCTCTGGCCCGGGATACCCGGGTGTGCTGGCTCTGGCCCGGGATACCCGGGTGTGCTGGCTCTGGCCCGGGATACCCGGGTGTGTGATGGAGAAGGGTGAGGGCGTGCTGGCTCTGGCCCGGGATACCCGGGTGTGTGATGGAGAAGGGTGAGGGTGTGCTGGCTCTGGCCCGGGATACCCGGGCGTGCTGGCTCTGGCCCGGGATACCCGGGTGTGCTCAGCACTTGCTTGGGAGCCGCTGCTGTGGGGAGGGGGCGGGGCTTCCTGCAGTGACGCAGCCGCCGCCGCTCTGCTCTCATTCTCCCATTCACCAGCTCCGTCTGCGCCGCCAGCGCTCACTACGCTCATTGGGTGACGCGTTCTCTACGCAAACGGCGTTGACGTTACTACTCCAAGCCGGTCTCTAGGAACACTATACACAACATGGCGCGCACGGCGGTGGGTGCAGCGCAGCCCCTGCCATGGCCGCGGGCGGGCAACTAATTGCGCTAAGAGGAGGAGGAGGAGGCGGGCAGTGACTCGCACCGGTCGCTTTAGGTTGGCGGCTCACATCCCGGCGCTGCTCCGCACCTGCTGGGCGCTTCTGCGGTGACATGCAGCGCGGCGGGTTGGCCGGTGCTGCCGGGGCTCCTGTCAGGGCGCACAGACACGTCTCTCTCGGAGGGTGAAGAGCAGCAGGGGGAGGACTGGCGGCGCGGGCCCCTCTGCCCGCTCTGTGTCCGGGGCGGGGGAGATACAGCAGCGCAGCATGTCTCTGCACAGCGCACTCGCCGCCGCCTGCCACATGGACGCGGAGTCCCAGGAGAGGGAGAGAGACACGCTGCCGCCCATCCTGTCTGCGGCCAGTGCAGCCTCTGGGGTAATTATCTGTCTGCAGCCTCTGGGGGTAATTATTATCTGTCTGCAGCCTCTGGGGGTAATTATTTTCTGTCTGCAGCCTCTGGGGGTAATTATTATCTGCCTGCAGCCTCTGGGGGTAATTATTATCTGCCTGCATTGCACTGACAGCGCTGCTCACCCTCACATAGGAAACACCGGGCTACTACCCCCGGCGCTATTATATCCCTCCCGTGCTGCAGCGCGCGCGCAAACACCGGGGGACACCGCGGGGGCTTCGTTATCTAAATGTCTGAGCCCGGGTCAGTGACCCGCTGCGGGGCTGCGCTGTGTGAGCCCGGGTCAGTGACCCGCTGCCTGTTACAGAATTAGCATTACAATATAATGACATGCAATGTTTTTGGGGTCAGACCCCGAACCCCCCCCCCCCCCCCACCCTTACACAGACTGATCTCTCAAAGAATATAGTAACATTGCTTGTTAAACATGGCATTGTGCTGTAATAAAGCTGTTCCGTGTGTACAGGTATATATGAGTTTTCTGAGCCCAGTGATAGAGCCACACAGGCTTCCATACATGCAGCAAGTTTTATGCAACTAGCAACTTTTCATTATCATGGACCAACTGAAGGAAGCACCAGTCCTGTTAATGCACACAATAATCATGTTTAACAGAGTCCTATTTATGAATTATTTAAAAAAAACCTGAATTTAATTATAACAAAATATACTATTTTGAGACACGTCAAAGCCGTGGGAACCTAGCGCACTGATATGAGATGGCAGTGATTGAAAAGGATCAAATCAAAAGCATCGTTAGACTGTGACTTGCTGCCGATGCTATTTGGGTCAGTGGATGTTTTTCTGATCCTCTTCTCATCTCTGCTGGGTTATTATCTGGGGTTTAGTTACCATATGTGTTGCCCCCCTCCCTCCCCTTAGAAATGAATCTTTTTTTGTGAGATGAAATAAAACCATGCTATCAATGCAGCTTGTGAAAGATGTTCTGTATGGATCAATAATGTGTAATCTCAGCATGCTCCTGTTGCATCTATGAACGATTTACCTTGACATCACACCTTTTGCCAGCATCAAAAGTCAGTTTGGTTTCAGTATGAATATTCTGTCAGCGGAGCACGCTATAGGTTTGTTTCCCTTTGCTATTAAAGAAGGAATAGTACGTCTACGTTTTTTATATTTGTCTTTTGACATTTTTTAAAGCCAGTATATTAAAATTTTTACATCTTCATCTACGAAGTGCAAAATTACAATGATTGAATGTGCGTGTGTGTATTCAGTCAGCACTAAATCCACTATAATTACATCTTGAACTACTGTACATTTTAAATTATTTTTAAACCCTGAAAATTCTCAAATTTTTTTTTTCATGTAACTTTTGTCAAATCAGTCAATGTATCTTTTATTAAACATTCCGTGGAACGCATTATCCGACGCTTGCTGCTGGAGATTAACATGGGGTTCGCATTCCAACGTTTTTCGCTATCCGCGGGCATTTTGCAGAATGGATTGCGTCAGATAACGGAGGACCGTCTGTATTTTGATGTCAGGTTTTAGCTGGAGAACTTGTCTTTACATATGTTGAGATTTTTTTTCTTTTATATGGTATAATTGTGTTTTAGTTTATTGGTACATCATTATTGAGAGAATAGCTGTAGAAACCAATTAGAAATAAAGACCATTCAAAAGTTGTGGGTGGGCTAATTTACTGTACCTTAGCTGTATGATTGATTACGGTGAAATCATGGCTGTTAAATATAGAACGCCCTTCTACTCTCTGTATGTTTTTCCTACCTACTAATTAGATTGTGAGCTCTTCGGGGCAGGGACTCCTTTTCCTAAACTTTTACTTTTATGGCTGAAGCACTTCTTACTATTATGTGTTATTTGTATTATTTGTTATTTATATGATTGTCAGGTGTATTACTGCTGTGAAGCGCTATGTATATTAATGGCGCTATATAATACATACATACATACATACATACATACATACATACATACATACATACATACATACATACATACCCTGGATCCATGACTGAGATTTGCAGGTTCTGGAGAAAAAATATACAAATTAAATCTCTTAGCTGTGATGGCAGATACAATAGATATCTTCAAAAAAAGGCTGTACATCTTTTTAGAAAGGAAAGGTATACAGAGATATACCAAATAAGTAAACATGGGAAGGATGTTGATCCAGGGAGAAATCTGATTGCCATTCTTTGGAGTCAGGAAGGAAAGTATTATTCCCCTTATGAGATATCATTGGATGATACGACACTGGTTTTTTTATTTGCCCTCCTCTAGATCAAAATACTGTCAGTACGGATATAGGATAAGTATCGAAATAAATTTTTACATAAGTTAAACTTGATGGATATATGTCTTTTTTTTCAACCTCATCTACTATGTAACTTATGCTATGCTTATAGTGCCGGCGACGCAATGCTCGCTGGAAAATCAGATAGAGATGAGTTCCAGCGATCGCGACCAATCCGTCGCTCCGTTGCAACGCGACGGCGGCAATGCATTTGTTTTGCTGCGACGTTATTGTCGCCGGCACTGTAAGCGCAGCCGTAGTGTGGGAGTACTTTGGGAGACTGATGCTGTCAATAACTGAGGCCTCCTTCACTAAGTAAGATTGACTTTTAATTAGTAAAACTTGGCAGGCCTGTCATGCAATTTTGTATGCCAATTCTATGACTGGTCAATTGTCGTAGGCTGCTTATGAAACGTCTTTCCATTCGAAAACGGCAGTTTATTCTAGCAGTAATCGGTACCAAAGCAAAATGTGTTGAAAAACGTTTTGCAATTTAGGTGGCATTTCTATCTGTTTCATAAAATAGTTAATTCATTTACAGTTTAACCTAAAAATACCGGTTGCTAACAGTGAAAAGTCCTTACTGATTCACCAAATCAGAGCGAGAAAGTTGAAGTCTTGTACATGATTTTAGACACATTGATCTGAAATTTTAAAACAGTTTTAATAAAAACGATTGGCCAGTTCTTTAAAGATTGCTTCTGATGCTTTTTGTTCTCTTTTCAAATTCTACAACCTTTTATGAATTAATAGATACATCTCAAAGTCTTATATTCCACTGTGATCATTTTTTTTATTGTAGTGCAACACTTGTATGTAAAAATCGGTGATCTTCTGTTGGAGATGAGGCTTTGCGCATACTCAGAGGTGAATGTGCTGGCTGAGGGCCATGAATGGCCACACTTCAAAATACATTTCGTGGTGAAAAGTACACCTACCCTGTGGCAGAAACATAAGTAGAGGCTATGCAAAGTACTGATGAAAATTAGGTACCCTGATTTTGCTTCTCGGTAAACAAATCCATGTTTGTAAAAAAGGAACACGGAAGGTAAAGCTACTGTTTCTGTGTACTACACAGAAGACAAACGTTATGGCGTGTTACTATGGAAAGCAGTGTGGGAATTTTGCTAGTGTCAGTTCTTTAACATGATTAGTATTAGCTCATCACTTTTATTTACAAATGTGCAACAACTGAACTGAGAAACAAACTGTTAAAGACAAAGGTATGTGTAATATATATATATATATATATATATATATATATATATATATATATATATATATATATATATATATATATATATATATATATTATATATATATAAATAATTAAAAAAAAATTTTTTTATTTATTCTCCACCCCCCCCCCCCCCCCCCCCCAGGAACCACACAACATGCAGTAATTTTTTTTTTGTATTTTATTTTTTAATGAAACAATACTTCTCACTCTATCCAGAGAGCAATTTTTAAAATATATTTTTTTAGACTGTTGGGGAAATGGTTCAAAGGAAAATGGGAAAAAAATTGTTTTGTGAGCTTCCTGTCTCATTCTAGTCTGAAGAACAACTCTTTCCAAACTCGTCACATTACTGAGCAGGCCTTTTCACTTTCCTTTGCTACAGTAGGATAAAACTAGTGAAATAAAATTGTGTGAAACTGATGGAAAAAGCCTTATATGACCGGATTAAAAAAATAAAAAAAAAATATGTCCTCGCTGCTACTGTGTACAATGCTGCAGTTATTTCCGGGATACAACTTTCCCAAATCTGTTGGTGACTAGTAATTAATCAGGCCCACACTGCTACTGCCTGCAGTGCCACAATGAATTCTGGGGCTCAACTTTCTCCCACTCAGTGATTGACAGTTAGAGCCTGTCAATTGCCAGCTTGGGAACGTTAGTGATTGGCAGTTAGAGCCTGTCAATCGCCAGCTTGGGAACGTTAGTGATTGGCAGTTAGAGCCTGTCAATCGCCAGCTTGGGAACGTTAGTGATTGGCAGTTAGAGCCTGTCAATCGCCAGCTCAGGAACATTAGTGATTGGCAGTTAGAGGCCCCCACTTCCAGTTACCAGTAATCCGGTGAACCTCACACCCCAGAATTTGTTCCAGCTCCATGACTCCCAGTCTGCAGGTTCTGCTGGCGACCCGTTATTTCTGCTCCTTTCTCCTGTCATTCTGTAGGCTGAATACAAAAGGGAAATCTACTGTAGGTATGGAAAAGAGCCAGGTCTCAAAGGGAGTCTACCTTCTTTCAGGAGCTTAGGAAAATGGGCAGAATACGTGGGCAATGGGGTTCTTACATGCCGTCCGATTCTACTTTTCAAATAATGGGTACTTAAATATTCCAGAGCAAGAGGAAGATGGCTTTACAGCATATTGATTTTGAGCCTGTAAAATTCTGTGAAACCTTTTACTGGATTGACGTGAGTTTTTACTAGATTACATTATAGTGCACAGAGCTTTCGAAACCTCACAGGTCTTATCTTCATGTTTCTATAAGTGAATCAATGAATGTGACAAGCTTTGCGTTTTACAACCGGTTGTACCGGGAATGGAAAAATCCTGCACGCCTCCATTTCCCCTGTGTGCAGTGATGCCTGACCTGTCTGGGACTGGCCGCGGCGGTAATTAACAGGCTAAGGCTTCGTCCAGGGGGAAGCTGAGCGCTCATGCGACGTGATCAAACACATGGTTGCAATGAGACTGTCCAGGGTGCGCACGTGCCTGTGTGCGCTCAGCTGCTTGGAGAGACAAATACAATTGATGCTGGCGCGTCACGTGAGCGGTTCGCCCAATTAGGGAGAACCAGCTCCATGTCACGACCGCACCCCCCGACACGCCCCCCCATGCGCGTGCAACTACAATTTTTAATCAGGACACTAATCGCTCCTGCTTGTCATGCACCTGACGTCACGGCGCTCGAGCGAGAGAGCGCTCGCTCTCAGCCTGGCCGCGGTCTAAGGCTGGGGCCTTGGTGCCTTCGCCCGTGTGGAGGCGTACGCCCATGGTATGCGCACCATCCATGGGTGTGTCTAGGGGCGTGCCAGTGACGTCACGGAGCTGGTTCGCCCTCATTAGAGAACCGCTCACGTGACTGGTCTGTCACGCCAAAAAATCAGTTTGAACTGATTTCTTGCGCAACGCGCTCCCGCTTCCGCACGCACGCTGAAAGGCCGCGAACACTGCCTTAAGGCAGTTTGTTCGCTCGGCGTCTGCGGTACCATTGCCCCAGCCGACCCTGCTCTCAATGTACACTGACTGTGTGTGACTGTGACTGGGTGTGTGAGTGAAAGAGTGAGACAATCTTTCTGTGTGTCAGGATGTCACAGCTGGAGCGCCAACATTCCCCCTCCACCATTTACTTACTGGATTCAAGGTAACTTTATTAAAGCAATGGCTTTTTATTTATTTTTTAGAGCTTTACATTGATCTACTTTTTGATGAATGGCATGTCAGATAGGCAAATTATCTGAATGTAACAACTTATCTGCTTGACGATCCAGAACAAGAGTTCTCAACTGTTGATGTTGCTGTACAATTGAATGGTAATAGTAATTAGGGACATCATTATATTACATGGTTAAAAATACTGTACATGGTTATTAAAAAATGAGAGGAAAATCTCGGTTTTTAAACTTTCTAAACTTTTCGTGAGATGTCTGCTCCCCACTCTGTTCAATACGACAGGGCTTTCCACTCCCAATACTACAGCGTTATGGGAATAGAACTATCTATTAATATAGTAGTATTAGTATAAAACTCCTTAAGTATCTCCTGCTAAGGGTAGAACATTCATTTTAAGAACATCCTGTCACGGATTATCCACAAACACTGGCCTTCCATCATGGATTGAGAATCTTTTGGACCACCGTAGATAACTGCCCGACGTGAAATTCGCGAGAACAGTTTTTTACGATCGGTTATCGATGGACTCTGAAGCTGTTTTGCTGGGACAAAGGTCCACAGTTGGACAAATATTGATTCTGTTCCAATAAACATCTTTTTTTCTTCACCAAGACCACTGGAGTACCTGGATATTCCTTTGTTTGCTATATTCAAGTCTTCCTCCTGGTTTCTTGATCTTATGTGAACCCGTGGCAGGACTGCAGTACCGTGAGTGCTCCTAACCGTGCTCTTGTTTTAGTCTAAATCAATAAATATTCAAGAAAAAAAAATAATCATGGCATCATATACAGTTCACAGTTCCCCACTACAATTGAACATCAAGATACAAAGCACACAGGTGTTCCACCGATGATATGGTACATTAGCCAAGATTGCGGAATGTTTGTTTGCGCCAGTGACATAGAAGTGGTGCTTTCCCCATCTCATTAATGTGTAATCCTGCTGATTAAAAGCATTATTTAGTCTTCTAATTCCTCAGTGCTTAGTCTTTTTGGGTTGTTGTATGTTCAACAAACTGCTTTTGTGCCACGCTTACTGTGCTTGCACTTAACCATAGGTGCTTCTGCACAGGGTGGTTTTCCCTTCAATACATGTTCCCAAAAATGTCCTATTAATAAAAGGGACATTCAGTTATTGTTCAGCTACAGTAGGACATGCTGTATGCAGTAGTCTTAAGCAATTGATTTTTCCCCACAGGCATTAGAAATTAAAGAGGCTAATGCATTTTATTTAGTCCCTTGCACTTATTTATAATTCAGTGGCAAGTTTTTTTTATTCGAGTCTTTTAATGTATTGACATTATACCCATAGTATAAGGAAAGAAACATGAAGGTGAATTTTGCGTAGGTTTGCAATGTATCGATGGTTATGGCAGGACTTGAACAGTGAGAAACAAGGAAAAGAATCCCATAAGATGCACTCACTCAGGATAGAGCTCAAAATAAATACATTTTATTATGATATCAAGAGAAACACCCTAATTAAAACCTGAAAAGGCAGCGCATGTTTGTCCCAGCGGAGTGTGGAATGCTTGCTGTAAGTCTATGCCCGGGTATACACACAGGCCACTGCAACAAATAACCTTCTGTTGGCATCAAGCCACCACCCCCGACCCGTGATACAAGGAATACCAACAGGTCAATTTCTACGGGTCAGAAGGAATTGCTCAATGCCTGAAGATTTTGAGATCCAGTCGGTGAAGATGAAAAATAAGTTCCTGAATAGGGGGTACAGTCAATCCTGTGTTAACAAAGCCTATAAACGGGCAAAACGCACAGATAGAGGAACACTGCTGTATGCCAAAAAATCAGAACATGAGGGCACCCAACCAATTGGGGTGATTGGCACCTACAACAAACAATGGAGAGATAGTGATACAAATGTGGAATTTCAATACCTGGCGCATACAAATAATATGATTACAATACAATATAAAATAAAGGATATATATTCCAATGGAGTGAAGTCCTTATCAATGTCTATTAGTAGAATGGACTCGACTCTGTCCTCAAGTTGGGTTGAATAAAGTCTCTCTTATGCAGCAAGTAGTAGTCCTATGATATGAGACAAAAAACAGAGACACCACATTGCGCAGTATTGACTTTACAGCAATGAAATCCTCCCTTTATATGACTCTAAGTGAAATGCCCACTTACTAGATTTAGAGTGGGTCGCATGCAGTTGAGAGAATCTGTATCTGTGTTTCTTCTGGTCCAGACGTTCACAGGTTAACACGAACCCCACGTGGTATTCCTGCCTCTCCTGGATCCTGGAAGAAACTCCGTCTCTGGAAAGTGTTTTCTTCTTCTGTACTGGTCTCCTGTATATATCTCCAGCAAGGGGTATATAAAAGACAAAGGATTGCGCAGTGGTCTAAATAGCTTTAATGACGCATCCCAACTAGGTGCAGAAATATACTCACAATATCCGTGAGTTTAAAAACAATTCAAACGCCCGACCTGGCTGTCCCACAGCAAACCCCAGTCTCTGTCAGCTCCTGCCTCTGATCGCGTGTGTCTCGCGCTATCCAGGCTTGGGCGTGCTGACGTCACTATTCAGTGAACTGACCGGAGAGTGGATGAGAGTCCTGATTGACGTCCGTTAAGGCTCCTCCCTATGCGTTTCGTGACGGGGAACGTCACTTTGTCAGGGGATTGTGGAGCCTACAACAATCCCTTGTACTTAAATAGCTCGTTCTTAACTCTTTGTGGGTCGGAACTTACTAAACAATTAACTGCACCACAGATGCATTCACTGCTGAGTTGATTAATTGCAGTGGGGTTGAAAACCTCCATGGTAAAATGAATTGTTGACAAATAACAAATACAGTTACAACATTAATCATATACATTCTGATGAAAATTAAAAAATAAATTGTTATAAAGGAGGAACAGATGTGTAAAATCTTAAAATCTTAAAATCTAAATTCTTAATAATGATTTACAAGCAGCTCCAGTGAGGAGTGTAACCAATGTTTAAGTTGTCCTTGCGACCTCTACAACACGAAATGGAGTCTGGGGGCCCTCATAGGAAAGAAGCTAGATCGAAATCTATGTTTAGACCTTTGGGGGAGAGCGTCTTTAAAGTGTAGATCCAGAAGCTCTCTTGCTGAGATACCTTCTGTAATCTATCTCCCCCTCTGATTCCCACTTTTGGGCTGTCTATCCCTATGCATATTAGACCCTCAGGTGACATGTTGTGGTGTATCTTAAAATGGTTTGAAACACTATGTGTCTCCAAACCTTTTTTAATGTTGTACACATGTTCCGCAAACCTTCTCTTAAGAGGTCTTCCCGTCCTCCCCACATATTGTAGCCCACAAGGGCATTCTAAGAGATACACACAAAAGTTTGTTTTGCAAGTGATTAAAGTTTGGATGACATAACTTTTCCCAGTAACTTTAGATGTGAATCCTTTACATTTATGTCCAAAACTACAGCCTATACAATTTTTACAGGGATAGTAACCCTTAAGGTCTCCCAACCACATAGTAGGACCCGATCCCAAGTTCTTTTTTGGGCAGCTTGGAGCTAATTGTGATTTTAAATTCTGGGATTTTTTGTATACAATTTGTGGTTTACTTGGTAGAATAGAGTTAAGGACGGGATCTCTCTGTAAAATCTCCCAGTGTTTATTTAACACCTTGGCAATGTCATGAGACATCCCATTATACTGTGTGATAAATGGGATGAACACTTGATCGATATTCACTGGATTCTTTTTCTTGGGTCTAATTAGGGTAGTTCTATCTGTGTCATTAGCGTTTTTTATCGCATTTTGCACCAGTACCTTATTGTATTTTCTGTCCCTAAATTTTTCACCCATGTCCTTAATCTGCTCTTCATATACCTCTTGTTGTGAACAGTTTTTCCTTATTCTTAAAGCTTGCCCCCTCGGAATATTTCGGATCCATTTTGAGTGGTGATGGCTAGACGCCAATACATAAGAGTTAGCGTTTACTTCTTTAAAAAATGTTTTAGTATGTACTATGTTGTTGACTGTGTATAAAGTGAGATCCAGGAAATCTATAGACTGGGTGCTGTTGTTAAAAGTGAATTTGATATTATAATCATTATTATTTAGATGAATCTTGAAGGCCTCTAGTACATACTAAAACATTTTTTAAAGAAGTAAACGCTAACTCTTATGTATTGGCGTCTAGCCATCACCACTCAAAATGGATCCGAAATATTCCGAGGGGGCAAGCTTTAAGAATAAGGAAAAACTGTTCACAACAAGAGGTGTATATGAAGAGCAGATTAAGGACATGGGTGAAAAATTTAGGGACAGAAAATACAATAAGGTACTGGTGCAAAATGCGATAAAAAACGCTAATGACACAGATAGAACTACCCTAATTAGACCCAAGAAAAAGAATCCAGTGAATACCGATCAAGTGTTCATCCCATTTATCACACAGTATAATGGGATGTCTCATGACATTGCCAAGGTGTTAAATAAACACTGGGGGATTTTACAGAGAGATCCCGTCCTTAACTCTATTCTACCAAGTAAACCACAAATTGTATACAAAAAATCCCAGAATTTAAAATCACAATTAGCTCCAAGCTGCCCAATAAAGAACTTGGGATCGGGTCCTACTATGTGGTTGGGAGACCTTAAGGGTTACTATCCCTGTAAAAATTGTATAGGCTGTAGTTTTGGACATAAATGTAAAGGATTCACATCTAAAATTACTGGGAAAAGTTATGTCATCCAAACTTTAATCACTTGCAAAACAAACTTTTGTGTGTATCTCTTAGAATGCCCTTGTGGGCTACAATATGTGGGGAGGACGGGAAGACCTCTTAAGAGAAGGTTTGCGGAACATGTGTACAACATTAAAAAAGGTTTGGAGACACATAGTGTTTCAAACCATTTTAAGATACACCACAACATGTCACCTGAGGGTCTAATATGCATAGGGATAGACAGCCCAAAAGTGGGAATCAGAGGGGGAGATAGATTACAGAAGGTATCTCAGCAAGAGAGCTTCTGGATCTACACTTTAAAGACGCTCTCCCCCAAAGGTCTAAACATAGATTTCGATCTAGCTTCTTTCCTATGAGGGCCCCCAGACTCCATTTCGTGTTGTAGAGGTCGCAAGGACAACTTAAACATTGGTTACACTCCTCACTGGAGCTGCTTGTAAATCATTATTAAGAATTTAGATTTTAAGATTTTATGATTTTACACATCTGTTCCTCCTTTATAACAATTTATTTTTTAATTTTCATCAGAATGTATATGATTAATGTTGTAACTGTATTTGTTATTTGTCAACAATTCATTTTACCACGGAGGTTTTCAACCCCACTGCAATTAATCAACTCAGCAGTGAATGCATCTGTGGTGCAGTTAATTGTTTAGTAAGTTCCGACCCACAAAGAGTTAAGAACGAGCTATTTAAGTACAAGGGATTGTTGTAGGCTCCACAATCCCCTGACGAAGTGACGTTCCCCATCACGAAACGCGTAGGGAGGAGCCTAAACGGACGTCAATCAGGACTCTCATCCACTCTCCGGTCAGTTCACTGAATAGTGACGTCAGCACGCCCAAGCCTGGATAGCGCGAGACACACGCGATCAGAGGCAGGAGCTGACAGAGACTGGGGTTTGCTGTGGGACAGCCAGGTTGGGCGTTTGAATTGTTTTTAAACTCACGGATATTGTGAGTATATTTCTGCACCTAGTTGGGATGCGTCATTAAAACTATTTAGACTATTGCGCAATCCTTTGTCTTTTATATACCCCTTGCTGGAGATATATACAGGAGACCAGTACAGAAGAAGAAAACACTTTCCAGAGACGGAGTTTCTTCCAGGATCCAGGAGAGGCAGGAATACCACGTGGGGTTCGTGTTAACCTGTGAACGTCTGGACCAGAAGAAACACAGATACAGATTCTCTCAACTGCATGCGACCCACTCTAAATCTAGTAAGTTGGCATTTCACTTAGAGTCATATAAAGGGAGGACTTCATTGCTGTAAAGTCAATACTGCACAATGTGGTGTCTCTGTTTTTTGTCTCATATCATAGGACTACTACTTGCTGCATAAGAGAGACTTTATTCAACCCAACTTGAGGACAGAGTCGAGTCCATTCTACTAATAGACATTGATAAGGACTTCACTCCATTGGAATATATATCCTTTATTTTATATTGTATTGTAATCATATTATTTGTATGCGCCAGGTATTGAAATTCCACATTTGTATCACTATATTGTTTTAGGGTTCATTTGAGATTGCACCCTTAGTAGAATCACCAGGCAGCTTAAGCACACGCATTTATGCACTGCACATTTATACATTTGGTCTAGCGCTAGTTTAGTATTTTTTGTTAACACTAAACAATGGCGAGAGATTAGAGACTCGTTGAACAAACACTGGCACATCCTTCTTGAGGATATTGACCTCAAAAAGGTACTAAACCCTCAGGCGTCCATTACATACAAACGCCCACGCAATCTTACGGACTATATGGTACATAGTCATTATCAAAGCCACAATAATACAACATGGCTAGATAGCAATAGGGTAACAGGGACCTACAGATGTGGTGCGTGTAAAGCATGCAAATACATACACCCCTCAAAACAGTTTCATGGATCACACAGCAATAAACAATACAGTATGCGTAACTTCATTAACTGTAAAACAGAGAGAGTTGTTTATTTGGTAACATGCAAATGCGGAACTAAATATGTTGGGAAAACTTCGCCTGAATTTAGACGAAGGATTCTGGAACATATAAGCACAGTCAACACCAAAAAGGATGTGCCCGTTGCCAGACATGTCAATTCCGCCCATGGGGGAGATGTCTCTAATTTATCTTTCCAGGGGATCGACCTTGTAAAATTGGGGATACGCAAGGGTGATTTAGATACCGCTCTACTGAGAAAAGAGTCTCGGTGGATATACACTCCTGGGGGCTTGAATGAGGGTTTTGTTTATACCCCCTTTCTGTAAATCATCCTGCCCCTTTAAAAAGGGCTTGCTATACATTCTCCCCTTCCTCACTTATTTACCATTAACACTGATCGCTTTTAACCCAGCACGTAATATTCAGAGACACTCTTCAACACCTTTAGTGTCTACTAATATGCCCCTGTCATTATCTCTCCATGAGACTTCCCCTTATATTTTTTTTAACCTGTACTATGGGCCAATAGGACCCGGTTTTTAGTCTTTGTCTCCCTGTTCAGACCACTCCTCCTTTGCGTGTCATGATATACATCGTCATGACGAGGCTACCAGGTTACCATGACAACCTCAGTAAATTAAAGGCTGCAGGGAGCATAGACCCGCCCACCCCCGAAGAAGTTCCATAGCAGGAACGAAACACGTGTCGGGTGAGACGTCCCGTGTGACGTCATCAGCGCGACCAACTAGGTAGTAGTTGGGTCACTTTGGATCCCAGCTTGGAGTGCTTACCTTAGCGATTAGCTAACTGAGATGTGGGCCAAGCGTGGATCCCACTAGCTAGGGCTGGGACTGTTCTTATCCTGACCTGGTGAGAGATCCCTGCACTAACTCGGCGATTCAGGTACTCCTTCTGCAATGTGCTCCGTGATATGGGGGGTTGGTGATCTGCTGCCTTTGACTCCATATGGCTGTTAATGATCACTGCTATTTGCTTTGAAACTTATGGATAGTGGGGCATACGTTTAACCCCTACATACCCACACACAGCAGAGTAGAATGCCCATTCACGAGTAGACTATATCTGAACAACAACACTTTGCCTGTAGTGTGATTCTCCCCACTCTGTACTCTTCCCTCACATATAAGGAGGTTTTCTTGAGCCAACAACCTTGAACTTCCTCTCCTAAGGGGTAACAGTACATGAGTATCCATTTGGTGCATTTACCTTCCATATGACCTATATGCGATCACAACCAATTTTGGAGGTATATATAATAGACTATTAAGTAGGCACCATCTATATTATTATTATCACCACAGGTTACCCATCAGTCCTTTCCCTGGGTCACTCATATTGTGTTTACACCCGGGCATAGACTTACAGCAAGCATTCCACACTCCTGGGACAAACATGCGCTGCCTTTTCAGGTTTTAATTAGGGTGTTTCTCTTGATATCATAATAAAATGTATTTATTTTGAGCTCTATCCCGAGTGAGTGCATCTTATGGGATTCTTTTCCTTGTTTCTCAGTGTATACCTGTATCCCTGATAGCACCACTTCCAGTCTCTACCCTCATACCACAGTGGCTGAGCCGGGTTACCCCACCTTTTTCTCTCCCCTCCCCTCCCGTATTATAGGACTTGAACAGTGTCATGCAATAAGCTGTTAAATAAATGTAATTGATTATTTAATTAAGCATGCAATTTCGCCTATTACAGTAGCACTTGTTTGATAAAGAACCTGTTTTAAAAAGCCGTAATCCCCTCTAGAAACCTATGTTCGCTTCCCATATCCTTTAGAATCAAAGTTGAAACCCTAGCTCTGACTTAAAAAGCTCTCAACAACCTGCCCCCCTTACATCTCAACCCTCATCTTCATAGATATCCCTAAAAGTAAACGCCCCCTACGTTCTGTCCATGACATCCGCCTTATTATTTCCTCTCACTCTCGCCTGCCAGACGTCTCCCGCGCTGCCCCCTCTCTCTGGAATTCCTTACCACATACCATCAGACACTCCCTGGGACCAGCTGTGTTGCTAGACCAAACTCCACACTAATACCCCTAACATCCACACCCCCAAAACTTATTGGGATCAGTAGTGCAGCTGGGCCATACTCCACCCCACAATGAGCAGCCACTTTACATTTTTTCTACATTGCCCCTTATTCCCTCTAGATTGCACACTCTCACAAGCAGGACCCTCATTACCTTCTGTATCCGCTTGCTTGTCCTTATTTGTATGTCATTCTGTTGATGTAGTATACATAACTCTGTACCCCACCGTACTGCGCTGCGAAATATGTTGCCCCTTTACAATTAAACAATAACGTGAGCTTTAGGCCGCGCTTATACTGACGGCGACGCGACCGATGTTGCTACTGGCAAAAGTTGTAATTTGATTTTTAGCGACGGCGCTGGCGACAAGGCCTGCGTCTCGTGGCGACTGTCTCTAAAAAATCAAATAGACCCGGCTTCGAAACTTTTTGGTCGCGACATCGCTCCATCGTGCTTACTATAAGCGCTTGCAACGGAGTCAATGTATTTGTTTCGGAGCGACGTCGCACTATAAGCGCAGCCTAAGGCCCCGGTAACTCCGCTGCAATGCGCGCCCACAGCCGATTTCCCGGTCTGCTCTGTTGGAGCATTTAGCCCAGGGCAGGCGTGATGGCCGTGCCTCACTCTTACAGAAACCCCACACTTTTCCCCACAACATTTAAACTGATTGCCTGGGGAGAGCGCGGGGCCTCTGTAAGTGCCTCTTACCTTCTCTCCGGAGCTGTAAGCTTCTCCTCCTGGCCCGCCTCTCCAGCCTCGACGACGTGAATCCGCGACATAATATTGGCGACGCGTTGCCATGGCAATGCAGGAGGAGATGCCAGAGAAGGTAAGAAGCCCCTGTGCTCTCCCCCACCCCCTCCAAACTCTCAGCCAGCCCTGGTTTAGCGCGATCTGTGAAAAATCTAGCACACCAAAAAGTAAAGGAATTCAACGAGTAGCAAAATAAGTCATTTTAATGACTTGAAGTCATAGTAGCATCCAAAATACTTATTTGTCATTAAAATGACCTTTTTTGCTGCTCATTGAATTCCTTTACTTTTTGATGTGCTTGACTCAATTTTTCTATGATTACTACAGTACATCTTGACCAGATATTTTGGCATAGCACCCATGTTGTTTGATATTGTCTTAGACCACTGTTGGGGCCGTTCTATACAGTGTGTATCCGTGCGCGCGCGCGCACCTGTGTGAACACGCATGCACATGCCGCACGCTTTTTGTGGGTATACATTCCTTGCTGCCGGGACCGACAGGCAGGGAAGGTATTGTGTGTGTGTTTGTGTCTGTTTGTGTGTATGTGTCATTTATTATTTATTATTAAACAAAAACATTTATAAAAATAAAATGTTTATTAACATTGTGCAGATACACACACACACACACACACACACACACACACACACACACACACACACACACACACACACACACACACACACACACACACACACACACACACACACACGCATACATTGTAGCGGCGCAAAATCATTATTTTCCTGCTCTTCCCCTCTGTCGGCCGGCTGCACGCTCACTGCCGTGCTTGCGCGGTCCTATTATAGAAAGGCTGACTAACCTCAGCCACTTATAAGTGCCGCGCGCGCACTATAGAACAGCCCTTAGGAGCATCCCAAGTTGCTGGATCTGATACTCTGTTTGTCCTTGCCCGATCTGTCTCATGGAAATAAGCAAGTGCCCATGATGTACCAATAATGTCTTGAGGGCTTTGGCGCACCCGGTCCAACTTTAGGGCAATCGAAAGGTTAATTCTCCAATTGTTGTAGATTTAACACTTTTTTTTTTTTTAAACCTGAAAATTTTCTGAAAATGAAAGTAACAAATGTTTTTAAAAACATGAGGAACCATTTCTATTCTGATTTTAAACGTGTTGATATGTTTCCTCTTTCACATGGGCTAGCTTCCTTTTGTGTCGAAATTGATTGATCTCACACTAAAAAATAATTTGATGTTTTTCCCTTTAATCCTTTGTCAGTGATATAACCATATGTGCATTATAATTCTACGCTCCTCAGATCTTGGTAAAAGGGCCGTGAATATCTTTTTATGCTTTATATATCGCTAACATTTTTCCAGAATACAGTTTCCTTTAAGTAGTAGTTTATACTCTTCAGTACGAAAACGAATTAATTAAAGTAAACCTAAGGCTACGCTTACAGTGCCAGCGACGTCTTGTCAAAACAAATGCATTGTCGCCTTCGTTGGCGCTTATATTGCACGACCAAGCGACAGCGCTAACAAAAATCTGGTAGTCCCTGTTGTTTGATTTTTTTTCGGCGACAGTCTCCCCTTGTGGCCAATCAGAGAGCTTCTCCGTCCCTCTGCACTCCCCCTTTCTGACGTCGCTGGCCTTGTAGCGAGCGACGTCGCCTAAACTTAAATTACAATTATCGCGACGGTGACGGGTGACGTCATTGGTCGCGTCGTCGGCAGTATAAGCGCAGCCTACGTTATCTACAGTGTATTGGGGAATAAAACCAGTGGTCAAAATTGATTGTGATATTTTACACCAGGAGTGACCAACTCCAGTCCTCAAGGGCCTCCAGCAGGTCAGGTTTTAAGGATATCATTGACGTAGCCACTGATTGAGCCACTTGTGCTGCGGAATGGGACATTTGGTCGCTGCAATTTTGCCTTGACCACATGACCGCTGGTGTTTGTCCACAGACTGACACGCCGCTGCAGGAACCTTCGCCGCCAGCCGCTTCTACAATATAAGTTTCTAGTGCTTAGAGGGTTAACTTTAGGTGTTTTTAGCGGCGGTAGGGGGTTAACTTTAGTGGTTTTAGCGGTGGTAGGGGGTTAACTTTAGTGGTTTTAGCGGTGGTAGGGGGTTAACGTTTAGGGGTTTTAGCGGTGGTATGGGGTTAACTTTAGGGGTTTTAGCGGTGGTATGGGGTTAAGGCTTTTAGAGCAGGGGGTAGCGTTAGTTTTAGGGTAAGGGTTAAGGTTAGAGACTTTCCTTAGCATTTAAGCGGCGAGGTGAATTGCGGCCAAGTGGCGGCAGTCATTTGGTCACAGCGAAACGGCCTCACCAAATGTCCTAGACCGCTGTGCTGAAGCAGGGATATCCTTAAAACCAGACATGTTGATGGCCCTTGAGGACTGGTGTTGGTCTCTCCTGATGTAGAATATCAGGACTTCGTTTATAAACACAACCAGAAGGAAACAGAGCGCAAATATCATTTCTATGTGATGGAAGTGAACACAAATGTGTGTGATAAAAATGGAATAATGTATCCAGTCCCTGTGTGTAGTGCTGCTCCTGAGAAGGACTCAATCCAGGTCCATAGATGGACGGCAGAAAAAGGTTCGGGAGCGCAAATAGATCCAGGTATATGTGCAAATAAAAATGCAAAAATAGCGCAATACCGTAAAGTGAATTCAAATTGATGAAGTAATAAATATATAACCCACTCACATGGTCCGTGAGTGGTTCAAGCGTTGCGGTTATCCAGGGTAACCAACTCCTATGAACATCCAGACACCCTCGTTGTTTTCCGGCAGGGCTAGCTGAAGCGAAAAAGGGGGGAAGGAGGTCCCAGATAGGAAAAATAGAAAAGACACTGATGGTGCAGATTGCTTTATAGCTTAAAAACAGAAAAAGTAATACACTCGGAAGCAAAATGCAAATGCAGGCGTTGAAACCACCCAACGTCGAATTCTAGACGGGACGCAGCACCGGTGTTACAGCTGCAACGGCCGTTCACAGGGAAAGTTAGTTGGTACCCGGGGACAGAGGAATCAATTCTCGGCTGAGAATGCCTCCAGAATGTCCACCAACCGCTGAGTAGTCCTCCAAATGCCTGTGTAGCTCCACCCTACGCGTTTCACTCTCTCGAGCTTGATAGGCGGTTACATTTCTTCTTTTTTAAACCTAGCTTCTTTTATTTTAAAAGGCTACCCATTTAAAGATATGGTGTTTAAATGACTGTTTTCTGTTGCTTTCAAACTCGTATTTATTTGTAATTCCATTTCAACCTTAACATATCTCTGTATTCTCCATAAACTGTACTTCAATATGGAAGCATCGTAACAGCATTATAATAGATTTGGCAGAACCAAATGCAACAGATGTACCAATGACTAAATCCTATGACTCATGGAGTCTCTTTGTCAAGCTCAGGGTATGTGCTTCTAGCAGCATGTCAAACATTTCATGTTACATTTATTAGTGTCTGATTAACAACTCCTTAATCAAGTTTCCTAAAAATGAATGCAAAATGTTTGGCTCAAAAGTGTTACATCATGTCTACAACAAGCCACAGAACGGGATGATTTGATTATTATATGTACATCACATGACTCCTCCCTAACTAACCACCCCCATATCAAAGGCTTGTATTTTGCTGTTTGCACCAGTAACACATTTTGGTAAACTGTGCAAACACTTTTTTTTTCTCTCCCAGCATCAATTTAACACCCAAATGGAGCTTGATAAATAGCCCCCGAATTGTGCAGAATACTGGTGCACTGTGTGAGCACGTTTTCCCTGAAGCAGAACTTTGTCTGGGAGTGATAGCCAACTAGCCTTGTACAATAGGTGATTTGATGATGAGTTATATAAAACCGACACATAATTGTATTCAATTTACAGGGCTTATCTGTTGTCATGCTTGAACTGTATTCCATTTGCAAGGCTCATAATCAGTTTATTACATGATAATTGTGTTGATAGTTCATTCAGCCCATTCGATAATAAATGTTCAAAGTTTCAAATTGCACTGTGTTGCCAAATCCTCCGGCATTACACAACCAGCAATATGGATTTTGTGTGAGACCTCATCAAGTCATACATATGGGCTTATTTATAGGCATCTTAGCTGCAAAATTAGGATACTGCAAGTGCAAACAATAACGCCCAATGTCCAACCTTTCTTCAGTAGTATCGTTTAATATTAATATATATTACATAGTTACATAATAGATGAGGTTGAAAAAAGACTTCCGTCCATCAAGTTCAACCTATGCTAAATTTAGACAACAGATACTTTATCCTATATCTATACTTATTGATCCAGAGGAAGGCAAACAAAAAACCCCAAAAGTTACATAGTAGATGAGGAATAGATATTGTTGTTTTTTTTTTTGTTGGTAGCTGGGTGATAACTGTCTCACAAATGTGTTTCCTTCTTAACATTACAGCAAAACAACACAGCTCTTACATTATGGAACTTTGCTTTAATGTACAGCAGCCTTTAAATAATAATTGTTACTTAAATACGAAGGCTATAGTTTCTTTTTTTGTATCTGTAGATTACTATAGGTTAAACAGATATTGCAGTCAACCTTTTTAGTAAATGGTTATTACATCTGTAAAGAGGTTGAAGTTAAGTTATTTGTACCCTAGTTAAAGCTGCAGTTCAGTCTTTTTTTTTTTTTTTTTTTTTACTTATTTTTTTAATTCAATAGTTTCATGTGTGCAATCTCTAATTACCTAAAGAACTGCATAGCTGCAGGTCAATTCGTTCTCCATGTATTGATTGGTGAAATCTTTAGATATGGCATATGTTTTTCTTCTGCTTCTGTCACTCAGTGGAAGCTCATGAATATTCATGAGCACTCCTGCACTGACATGTGCTAGAGCCAGGGTGGGCAACCCTTTCACCATTCGCCACTTGTGACGAATTGGGAGTCAAAGTGTGGCGAATTGAGTAACCACAACATACAGTAAGGGCCGCCGGGACTCCCTGTGCTGCCCGCGACTGACCCCCTCAAGCCCCCCTTCCCTTACTTGGTAGGGAAGGAGCATTCTCCGGCTGTGTGGCGCGCTCTCCCTCCTCCCAGCCCGCTTCAGTGGTGTGACGCGCTTCCTCCCCTCCAGCACCAGAAGTTGATGCGCTGATACGCTCCCCCCCCATCCTCTCCCTCCCCTGGCCAGCCCGCCACCGCCGCTTCCTTCCCTTTCTTTCTCAGCCGCCGCGATCTGGTTAGGAGATGGGGCTGATGCGGGGGACGGGGGCTGATGCCTGATATGGGGGCAACGGGGGCTGATGCCTGGGACGGGGGGGGAGGGGGGCTGATGCCTGGGATGGGGGGTAGGTGGGCTGAAGCTTGGGACGGGGGTAGGGGGGCTGATACCTGGGACGGGGGGAGGGGGGATGATGCCTGGGACGGGGGTAGGGGGGCTGATGCCTGGGATGGGGGGGGGGGAGGGGGGCTGATGCCTGATACGGGGGCTGATGCCTGATACGGGGGCTGTTGCCTGATACGGGGGGGGCTGATACCTGATACGGGGGGGGCTGATGCCTGGGACAGGGGGTAGAGGGCTGCTGCCGCCTGATGATGAGGGGGACTGCCGCCTGATGAAGGGTGCTTGGGGAGATGATGAAGGGTGCTGGGGCAGATGATGAAGGGTGCTTGGGGAGATGATGAAGGGTGCTGGGGGAGATGATGAAGGGTGCTGGGGGAGATGATGAAGGGTGCTGGGGCAGATGATGAAGGGTGCTGGGGCAGATGATGAAGGGTGCTGGGGCAGATGATGAAGGGTGCTGGGGCAGATGATGAAGAGTGCTGGGGGAGATGATGAAGGGTGCTGGGGCAGATGATGAAGGGTGCTGGGGCAGATGATGAAGGGTGCTGGGGCAGATGATGAAGGGTGCTGGGGCAGATGATGAAGGGTGCTGGGGCAGATGAAGGGTGCTGGGGCTTATGATGAAGGGTGCTGGGGCAGATGATGAAGGGTGCTGGGGCAGATGATGAAGGGTACTGGGGCAGATGATGAAGGGTGCTGGGGCAGATGATGAAGGGTGCTGGGGCAGATGATGAAGGGTGCTGTGGGAGATGATGAAGGGTGCAGGGGGAGATGATGAAGGGTGCTGGGGAGATAATGAAGGGTGCTGGGGAGAGGATGAAGGGTGCTGGGGGAGAGGATGAAGGGTGCTGGGGGAGAGGATGAAGGGTGCTGGGGGAGAGGATGAAGGGTGCTGGGGGAGAGGATGAAGGGTGCTGAGGGAGGGGATGAAGGGTGCTGGGGGAGATGAGGGGGTTTACATGAGATGATGAAGGGTGCTGGGGCAGATGATGAAGGGTGCTGGGGCAGATGATGAAGGGTGCTGGGGCAGATGAGGGAGTTTACATGAGATGATGATGATGGGGGAATTGAGATGAGGAGGATAGTGGTGGTGGCGTGAGGGGGTGAGAGGAGGAGGGTGAGAGGAGGAGGAGGGGGTGAGAGGAGGAGGAGGAGGAGGAGGGGGGTGAGGGAGCTTGAGGGGGGTTATGGTCTGAGAATTTATAAACTTTTTCAAACCGTGTCTTTAAAATTTTCGCATGCGCAGCATAATACCTACATTTTTACATGGTATGGCTATTTTCACTTCTAATTCACCACACCTGTGGCTGCATTGAAAAATAAGTTCCCCACCCCTGTGCTAGAGGGAGGGCAGGGCTGACAAAGGGGTGTTCCAGGGCTTGTGACAGGACATTGAAGGGGCAGTGCCTTAGCAAATGGCTGTTAAAATAGAATGAAAGAAAATTGGTCTTTCAAAGTTGTTTTTTTAAAAACAGAAAATGCTAAAAGTATTTTTTCTTACTACAGAACTGATTTATTAAAAAAAACCACACATGCAGGATATTGACTGAACTGCAGCTTTAATGTAATTCTTACAGCATTTTGTACAGGTTAAAAACTATAATCGTGCTATAAAACTGACCAAATGGATGGGCCGCTGTTCTGGCTGAGGTTATAGTAACGGTGTATTTAAAAAAATTTTTTATATGTAGCCAGGAATGGTAATATAAAATTGCCATCATTTTTTTTTTCCTGAAGGGAAACCGACACTTTTTGTTTCCAAATGTTCACGTAAGGGAAATTAACTCTAGACCAATGTTATTTTAAAGTGCAGTAATTATTTCCTTTAATTACAGGGTATGGAGAGAGGAGCCAAGGGCCAGTTCTCTACTTTCAGTAGTTTTATTTCAACGATCAACCAGAAGAAAGAAGCAGCTGGGAATAGGAACTCGCCTGCACAGTTTGTTATACCCAACAGCAGAAATGGTAAAGCACCAATAAACAATACTGCTATGAAGACAGCTATTCCAGTTGTAACTGCGGAGTAGTGTACTATGTTATAGTAAATTCAGACGTATATGATTAAGCAGGAATTCATTATTATTTTTGCTAGAGCTGTTTAGGATCCGGTATGGTGAGCAATCATTTTAAATGGTATCTAAGCTAAACAAAAAAATCTGTTTTTGTCAACTGAATTAAAGACCAGTTCATTGATGGCAGCAGAATTTCGTTTTCAAATTCTAAATACTGTGCTTACAAGTTGTTGATTAAATCGCATGTGTAATGTACTACATAAACTTACATGGCTGATTCCCAATCCTTCTTGCATGTTGACTACCCAAGTTAATACTACCTGAAGGCTGCACTTTTGTTATGTCAATGCGAAAGTACACTGGCATGGGCACACTCATTGTACAGCACTGGCATGGGCACACTCATTGTACAGCACTGGCATGGGCACACTCATTGTACAGCACTGGCATGGGCACACTCATTGTACAGCACTGGCATGGGCACACTCATTGTACAGCACTGGCATGGGCACACTCATTGTACAGCACTGGCATGGGCACACATTGTACAGCACTGGCATGGGCACACTCATTGTACAGCACTGGCATGGGCACACATTGTACAGCACTGGCATGGGCACACATTGTACAGCACTGGCATGGGCACACCTTGTACGGCACTGGCATGGGCACACCTTGTACGGCACTGGCATGGGCACACATTGTACAGCACTGGCATGGGCACACATTGTACAGCACTGGCATGGGCACACATTGTACAGCACTGGCATGGGCACACCTTGTACGGCACTGGCATGGGCACACTCCTTGTACGGCACTGGCATGGGCACACTCCTTGTACGGCACTGGTATGGTCACACTCCTTGTACGGCACTGGCATGGGCACACTCCTTGTACGGCACTGGTATGGTCACACTCCTTGTACGGCACTGGCATGGGCACACTCATTGTTCAGCACTGGCATGGGCACACTCATTGTACAGCACTGGCATCAGCACACTCATTGTACAGCACTGGCATCGGCACACTCATTGTACGGCACTGGCATGGGCACACTCATTGTACGGCACTGGCATGGACACACTCATTGTACGGCACTGGCATGGGCACACTCATTGTACGGCACTGGCATGGACACACTCATTGTGCAGCATTAACAGGCAGAATTATACTGGCAAGTACACAGTGGGTGGAACATGCAGGCATCAGCGCCTTACAATGTGCAGGCCTTTGGGCTGCTGAGGGGAGAGGTGATGATTTCTATTCCTCACTTTACCAGTTGGCCTCTCTTTGGTAAGGCTTTGTGGACCATGTTTTATGCAGTTCCTTCCTATGTCATCAATACATGAGCAATGACAGGTGCCAGCCTTGAAAGACAGTCCGTGATTGCAGTATGAAGCAGGAACTCACATTCGGGTTTGGAGACAAAGGGCTCAAAATCTGTAAGCCTATGAGTAGATTTCCCATGACCATGCTACAGGAAACGGGAAGCTTCTCGAGAGCCTTCTATTGGTAATCTGCAAGAAGAAATAAAACTCTCTATATGGCCTCTTCCATCCCAACTAGAATCAGGATTTTATTTTTTATGGCGAATTCCTAAACGGTATGATGTACTGATGTTGAATGCAAACACACAGTAAAATGAATCTTTATGCTAAAGAACTTTGACGACTAACCAATATTTACTAAATAATACTATTTCGTAAGAACCATTCCTGCACTGGAAGTAGTGGACCATAAGATGTCCCCCAGCTCAAGTAGGTGTCTTGGATGCTAAATCTGGCCCCAAATCTCTTACTCTTACAAAATCATCCAATACAGGTTGCCATAGGTCAACAAACATCAAAGTGTGCAATGCCACTTAGCTAAATATGTTAGAATTACAGGGAAAGTGCCATGTTGTCAGGCTTATAACTCCTCTACTATTTTTAACTATTGCAGCATGTCGTCCAGAACAGCCAACAGTTTTATTGAGCTTCTGGCAGATGGACACAGCACCTGACCATTTATGTTCATTATCCCATTATCGCATTTTACATCAATGTTTCTCCAAGAAAAAACAGTGGAGGGTTTAACAATGTATGTACTCAGGATGGAACCGAAGATGTAAAAGCAATTTGTACAATTTCCTATTTCTCTGATCATAGAAGTGGAACTGGGTGTTTTTTTAAAGCAGAAATATACTTAAATTGCAGTTGTGCCTTGGACAGGGCTAAACTAAACCGGGAGGCCCTGGGTCTCAAACAAAATGTGAAGTGCCGTTCCTAGAAAAACAAAAACTGGCACCAAATACAGCGGCTAATGATAAAAGGAGGACGTTGTACGTCATAGCAATTTTCCTTGTTTATTGGCATGCCAGAAATGACTTTGTCACAAATTGCTTGGAAATTGGAGTGTCGTGTTTGCTGAATCAGTTCAAATAAGTGGGGGGAAAAAAAGGAAACACAACTCCCAATAGTGGGCCCAAAAAATTAGTTGCAGGTCAAATTTAGTCTTGATCTCCATTAATGTCCATCAAAAAGCTGCTCGGTGACTTGAGACCTAAGCCAAGAGCACAACGCCTTTCCTCCTGCACAGACAGACGGCGAGGGGTCTGCAGTTGCACACCGCACAATGGCTTTGCAGCAAGCCAGGCCCCAGCATGAGACTTCTCTATCTGACTCCTTACTGCCATATTTAGGCCATGCACACTGTACATTAACTGGCTGTGTATATATGTATAAATACTGTACAGGCAGTCCTCGTTTTACAACGCTTCGCTTTACAACGAATGGCTTATCCAACGCTATGCAATGCATACCTATGTACATTTTTACAACGCCAAAATGGCTTATCCAACGCTCTTACAACGCTTTGCAACGTTGTTTGTGTAATATAATATATAAATTATATTATATTATACTATATAATATATTATATTATATTATATTATTATATTTTATGTTATATTATATATATACACTATATAATTTATGTGTGTGCTGCGTATCTTATTGCCTGCATAAAATATTTGGTGTATTTTAGTGTTAAAATGCCTTCAGGAATGGAACCTTTCATTTAAACAGTGTTCCTATGGGAAAACGTGTTTCGCTTTAAGACGTTTCGCTATCCAACGCCATTTTGAGTAACGCATTGTGTCGGATAACAGAGGACTGCCTGTACATACATTTACGTGTGTGTGTGTGTGTGTGTGTGTGTGTGTGTATATTTGTATATGTATATGTATGTATATACACACATACATACACACTGTATATGACTTTACACTGAAGTTTATCTCTATTTTAATAAGACTGAAAACACTAAATTAAGAGAAATATTTTACATTTGGGAGGTAAGAAAATGCCCTTGGTAGGCGAAACTAGAAATGCCTGACATAACTGAGTGGACCATTAAAAATAATAATTCATGCCCTGTACTATTTATTTTAACACACTGCTGTGCAACTCTTACCCTAGCTGTTCCTTTACCAACCCGTTAAATTGCTAAATTGAAGCAAAATTCATACAAATCATCTTGGTAAATTAACACAACAGTGAATTAATTTTGAACTTAACATTGTAACTTCATAATGCGTGCTTACTACACTAATATATATATATGCAAATGTAAATACAACTGTATGCTCATCTGCATGTCTTAGGCAGGTCTGCAACCCCGCCTTTCCCCATTATCACCCAGCACACAGCACTTCCACTGCAGCAAGGGATTCTGGGAAATGACATGCAAATGAGCACACAGTGCCACTTTTTGCTTCAAAAACATTTTTAACATGGTTCCCTATAGGCTTAAGCTTGCTGCATGGTCACAGCTTTGAGCACAGCCAGGGTTAAGGTGCATACCCAGAAAACCACCCACAGACAGCTGTTTCGACCTTAATGGGTCTCATCAGTGTGGGGTTGATTAACTGGGTATGCAAAGAAGCTAAAGGATGGGCCAACCATAATACTGAGTTAAGTTATGGTGAGTAAAAAAATATATATATATTCCCCAGTTTTCCTCCACTGCTGGAGTAGACTAGAACAGGGCAGTATCAGTGTTACGATGAACATAACATTGTGTTTTACGTGACTTTTCTTTCATGTGTATCCCTGTGACGTCTTTCCAATCTCTAGCTGTGAAAACAGATGAGAAACAATTCTCTGAAATCAATGCTACTGATGGCTGCTAACGTGTGGGCTGATGTGACTCATTGGATATGATCAGTGGCTGCTGAAGTCCCTTCTGCATTGCTTCGCTCATTCACAATTCTAGGACATGCAAACAGCGCCACACCACCGGGATCTCCCACTCAGGCCAGCAACTCTCACTGCTTCAAACAATAACACTGCTAGTGCCGTCTGTCAGAAGCATTGCAGGGATTTCAATGAAAATACATTTGTAGGCTTTTATATTGAAGTTGCTTAAACATGGCACTTCTGTAGTTAATGCAGCAATGTCCCCCATATTCAAGAATTTAATTTTTCTTTTTTTAAATCTTTATACAGTAAATGACTGGAGGCTCTGGAGTTGAAACGCGGCACTCACAGCTTTCGGATCTCTGATGGCCAAGATATCATTTCCTCTACTTTATGCAGAAAGGAAAATCAAAGATGGCTGCAGGGTTACCCAATCGGAAGCTGCACTGTCATCTCAAGATGATGTCATGGCTTTCTATTGGCTATCATAGCGAAGCTGCCCCTTTTGGCCATATTGTTTCTCCCGGACAAGAATTCTTGTAAGGGGATTTCAAAATGAAAGCCCTCGGGAACCTGGGGGTCTCTGCTTGGCGTGCAGTGGTTCAGCTCCGGGGGGACCCTTTGTATCAAATGCTGCAAGTGTAGTCGTGCAGCCCCTGGCTACTAGTTTCTCTGCCTAACACGTAAGTCCTGGTATCGGCGCAGGCAGTGTTAGGGTTAAATCTGCCCTTGCTGTAGTAAGCAGCTCCATTGAGTGAACGGGGGGTAGGAGGGGTGTGTGGCTTATGGCCTGGGTACTGCCCATACGTGCTGAGACCTGGAGCCCCTCCTCTGGTAACAAAAAGGGGCTGCAGTTCCAAATGTAGTCTGTTCTGTGTGTGGAAGTGTGGAGCCAGGGCTCTGGTTCACCTTCCATCCCCTCCCTCAGGGAAGTGGGATCATCTACCCCATACTCCACCAAGGAATGTGGGAGACAGGGATAGACCTTTGGGGCCTCAAGCACTGGCGGTTGATTCCAGGG
This sequence comes from Ascaphus truei, assembly GCF_040206685.1. Taxonomy (NCBI): domain Eukaryota; kingdom Metazoa; phylum Chordata; class Amphibia; order Anura; family Ascaphidae; genus Ascaphus; species Ascaphus truei. The sequence goes on from NC_134490.1 coordinate 82,561,396, forward strand.
ACCAAGAGAAGAGCAAGCTGTGAGGTGACACTGCTGGGTTATGTAGGGTCCAGTGGGGGATAATCTCTCTTGCTGCAGAAAGGAAAGAGTACGGATGTGCTGTATGCTGCTCACTGTTCTGTATGCTGTTGCTGTACCTAAAGAATAAAGGCCAGTTACTGTTTTATACTTCTGCCTGAGGCTGCAGTTCTTCAGGGAGAGGGTGAGTGTTTTCCACAGGGAACTGCAACTATCTACGATAGGCCCTGTGCGAATGGAGAGGCTGCAACCCCGTGGAAGAGAACTAACCATATCACCAAAAGCCTGTCCTGCTTAACCCAAATACCACCGGCGGATGCTCAGAGCCTCCTGTGAGCCTAAGGCTGGGTCCATACAGCTTGCATCTGAGCGGAAGCCTGCGCCTGCGTGACGTCACCCGCGTGAAGCAGGTGCGTTTTTTGGCCATGCTAGACGCGCCGTGGGGGACGTGTCTAGGGGAGTCACGGAGCTTGTTCGCCCTCATTGGGCGAACCGCCATCGTGACCTGCCGTCGTGCAACGCGCACCCCCTCCTGCGCCGTCTATGGGCGCGATCAGTGCCTTAAGGCATTTGATCGCGCCGCGCGGTCTGTGGCAGCATGGACTCAGCCTAATTGGTAGCACCAACACCAGGTAACAGCAGTGAATCTCCCTTAGGGTGGGGGAGCATGTTACATAAGATAAACGCAACTATATGAATTCTCCAATACTCCTCCTTGTAATATTTTGCCGAACAGCTCCTTTCTGATTACTAGTCACTCCCAAAGTGCTGACTTCTGCAAGAGGAACAGAATTGCACTTTCATACATTCACACAAGTGGTTCCAACAAGAAATGTATATTCTTAACATCAATATCATAATGCCAATCTGTGATTCTGGATATGTAATTTTCATTATTTAATGTTTAAAGATATTGAATAATGTCATATCTTGCCGCTCATTTCTATTGTCTGGTGTTATTACATAACTAACTGTTATACTTTCAAATCAAAATCACATACTGTAGATGCACTGGATTATGAAAAAAGAAAAAGATCTAATAAGTCTTTCCGTTTTTCTTTTAAAGTAAGAGACTTACCGCCAATTTGCCTTGATGTCCGACAAAAACAGCGCATCTCAATCGATACGTTGCCTCCGGAAATGAAGGCGCCCATCTTTCCAGAACCAACGATCCCCATACGTACCAAAACTCTTAAGGACTTTCAGTGAGTTCTGCTCTTTTTTTTGAAAACTAAACCTTTTTTTTTTTTTAAAAGCCTTGTTTTTAATTAATTTTACTTATTTGACGTGTGTGTGTACACTAGTATTTAATTGAGTAGTTATGTTGACGCCAGTTGTTTTCCCTTGCTGTTGATTACATCACCTTAGCCACCCTCAAACTGAGTGCAGACACTTATCTGTAAACACTTCAATTTACTCAAACCATGTATTGTGTCTTTAAATGTCAAGTTGAGGTCCATAAAGCGGAAATATTCGTCTTGAACAAATGTATATTGAATTAATAGCTGCAATGGAGCAGTATGATATCATAGGCATTACTGAACCATAGTGGGATGAAACTCATGAATGGGCAGTTAATTTAGAAGGTTATTCCCTTTTTCGGAAGGATCGAACAAATAGAAGGGGAGGTAGAGTATGTTTATATGTTAAACCGGATCTAAAACCTATTATAAGGGATGATGTTTATGAAGGGAATGATGAAAATGTAGAGACTTTGTGGATAGAAATTAGCAGTGGAGGTAAAAGTATAAAGAAAATGTTTGTAGGGATATGCTATAAACCACCAAATATCTGTGAGATTGAGGAAGCTAAAATACTTTTGCAAATGGAGAAGGCATCAAAGCTGGGTCATGTTTGCATAATGGGTGATTTTAATTATCCAGACATAGACTGGGGCAATGAGATTAGCGTTACAACAAAAGGAAACAGGTTTTTGGGGATGCTTAAAGACAATTATATGACTACATTACTTAAGCAATCCGCATATCCTAGCCATACACTGGCACTATTGTGGCAGACGGGGCAAGGATACATTAGTACATATAGACTGTACACTCTTAAAACAACGGAATACCCTATTTCCTCAATTCTAAGATGCACCCTTGATTTAATAAAAAAAAATTTGTAGAAAAAAAACCATTATATTAAAAGCCAGATTTTTTTTTTTAAACTAGCAGACAATACAGCTCAACTTTGTTATAACGCGATCCATTAAAACGCAAATCCACTTATAACACGATGCAAGCGTGGCTCCCAATTTTTGTATTTATGAATACTTTACAAGACGATTATTAGAATCTTAAATACTTTATTGTACAATGCATACAATTGTACATTATTTCTAATGCGATCCGCTTATAACGCGATGTGATTCTTTGGACCCCAAGCACCGCGTTATAAGGGGGTTGAGCTGTACCATACATTTATCTAAACTAGAGAGAGGCAGACACAGAATGCAGAGAGACAGACAGAAGGGGGGGGGGGGAGAGAGAGACAGTATCGGATAGAAGATGGATGGGGGGGGGAGAGAGAATGGAGGGAATGGGGGAAGGAGAGAATGGAGGTAAGGGGGGGGAAGGGGGAGGGAGGAGAGAATGAAGGGGGGGACGAGAGAATGGAGGGAAGGGGGGGGAGGAGAGAATGGAGGGAAGGAGGGGAGGAGAGAATGGAGGGAAGGGGGGGAGGAGAGAATGGAGGGAAGGGGGGGAGGAGAGAATGGAGGGAAGGGGGGAGGAGAGAATGGAGGGAAGGGGGGGGAGGAGAGAATAGAGGGAAGGGGGGGGAAGGAGAGAATGGATGGAAGGGGGGAGACACACACAGACACTTCTAGAAGTTGTTGTGTGTGTTTATTTTTTTTTTTAAACATCGATTCTAAGACATATCCCAATTTCACACATGTGGAAATGGGAAAAAAAGTGCGTCTTAGAATCGATGAAATACGGTGTGTGTGTGTGTGTGTGTGTGTGTGTGTGTGTGTGTGTGTGTGTGTGTGTGTGTGTGTGTGTGTGTATGTATGTATATATATATTAATATATATATATATATATATATATATATATATATATATATATATATATATATATATATATATATATATATATATATATATATATATATATATATATTTAAAACCATAGACAGAACATAAAACACAGACAGAGCTCAGTGCACATCCAGTGAAACTCATACACGGTACAGTGCCTAAATATATATGTATAAATATCAATTAAATAAAATGGTCTTTTAGTTTAACATTTTTGGCCAAAATTGTTGTAATCCCCTGAGCCACTGAACGGCAGACCACATTTCCAGGGGTCCCTAACACTAATATAAATTCTTAATAACCTGTGCAATACCAGGAAGAATGATTAATAATAAATCTGTCAATATTAGTTGCAAAGTTCTAAGTCTGATTGAAGCTTTTAATAACCTGTACATTACCAGGAAAAGCACTCTGTATTAGATTTGGCTTATATATATGTTTATATATGTTGTGGTTATTTTGGGGGTTCAATAGGAGCTTGTTAGGTGTCCAGTATATATATATATATATATATATATATATATATATATATATATATATATATATATATATATATGTGTATATATATATATATATATATATATATATATATGTATATATATATATATATATATATATATATGTATATATATATATATATATATATATATGTATATATATATATGTGTATTTATATGTATATATATATATGTATATATATATTTATATGTATATATATATTTATATATATATATATATGTATATATATATATGTATGTGTATATATATATATGTATATGTAGCCCTGGTTCCTAACGAACACAGGCCACTACCATATGCTGTATTACCTGTAGGCTCACAGGGTCTGAGCCTCTGCCACGGAGAGCCTGGGGTACACACAATGCCTATAACTCGGTGCAGCGCCTCCACCTGCGATAGCTTCCGCCCGAGGGGAAGTGGGTCTTCGCAGGACTTATGTACATAACACACACACACAGCAATATCCCTTAACCAATTAACTTTACTTGCATTACCTATATATGTTAGACCAACAGGTGTCCCTCCCTAGAGGAGACACTATACTCGGCGTCTCGCTGAACGCTCACCCTCCCGTCTCCCTTCACCGGGTGACCCCACCCCGTGTCCAGTTCCCCTTGGGAATAGTTCTCCCACCCTCCAGTGAGTCAATGAATGTGTATGAGTGTGACTGCGCAGCCACTGTGTCCTGAGTGAAGGATGGTACCGTTGGTGCACTTTAGAATTACCTGCCGGGCACTCCAGTACCCGGTGCGGCTACAATCTTCACAAAGGATCAGCGAGGTGTAGATGACGTCACCCGTAGGTGTCTAGGGCGATCCCACCCAGACACGCTGCGGCTCGATAGCGGGGTCTGAGCCCAGACCTCCCGCTCACTTAGAACTGTCCCAGCGGTGATAGTGTGGCAATAAAGGGAACCGGAACCTAACTATGGCCAGTCCCTAGCTTCGCTTGTCTCTACGGGCACTCGGGCCTCACTGGGCCTGGGGCATGCGGCCTAAGTAGGGGGCGGTCTGCCTCCCCACACCGAAGCTCCTTCTCCTCTCCTGTCCCACCAACTCTGACCTCACGTGCGCGCCACCACTTCCTTTTCCTCCTGGCCTCGCACCTCATTGGTCCAGGCGCATCACGGGACCCGCGGGGGCTGCTGGGAGCCGTCGTGCTCTACCTCCTTCGCGGGCTTTTCCTCACCCTCAATCTGCGCATGCGCAACCTCTGCTAGGCTAAGTCTGCGCTGACGCCAACCACAACGTGGCGGCTCCCTTATACGGAACCTCCGTTATCGGAGTGTTCCTTAACTGCAGCATACCCACCCATAACAACCGAAAAGGGTGGAAAGAGGGTCCCGGCTATATATATACTGTATACAGTGGTGTGAAAAAGAAAGTACACCCTCTTTGAATTCTATGGTTTTACATATCAGGACATAATAACAATCATCATTACTTAGCAGGTCTTAAAATTAGGTAAATACAACCTCAGATGAACAACACATGACATATTGCACCATGTCATGATTTATTTAACAAAAATAAAGCCAAAATGGTGAAGCCATGTGTGAAAACGAAGTACACCTTATGATTCAATAGCTTGTAGAACCACCTTTAGCAGCAATAACTTGAAGTAATCGTTTTCTGTGTGACTTTATCACACTACATATACCTGTACATTGTTTTACATTATCTATTTTCTGATTATGTCTGGGAAACTATTAGTTGTCCACCTACTCATGAAGTCATTACGACTGATCTTGAACACATATTTAGTGTTTACATATACAATATTTTTTGCGTTTAATTATCGTTTTAACACCCAATATTTTAATTTGGATACTATTGAATACATATATATTTTATATATATGTATGTATGTATGTATGTATGTATGTATGTATGTATGTATGTACACTCGTTCATCATCCAGAAGGTAATAGAAAAAAGGACCCAGATCTCACAGGAGAGAGGAAAAACAGAAACAGACCATAGTGTAATCTGTAAATAAAAAATAGATAATCCCTGCTATAAATAGATGCACTTACAAGATAACAAATTAAATTAAGCAGAGTATATGATCTTAGGCAGTAAGGAAGAAACCACGTCACCAAACTTCACCCAGCTCCTCTGTGCAGGTGCAGATACAGCTTAACCCTGTTATAGCGCGACCCGTTATAACGCGAATTCGGTTATAACGCGGTTTTCACGTGGCTCCCGTTTAAAAAAAAAAAAAAAAATTTAAATATTTTTTACATTTTTTTAACATTTTTTTTACATTTTTTTGCACACTGCACACACTACCAGCACACACTGCTCACTGCACACTGCACACACTCCCAGCACTCACTGCTCACAGCACACACTCTCACTGCACACTGCTCACAGCACACACTCTCACTGCACACTGCACACAGCACACACTCTCACTGCACACTGCACACAGCACACACTCTCACTGCACACTGCTCACAGCACACACTCTCACTGCACACAGCACACACACTCACTGCACACACTCACTGCACACACTCTCACTGCACACTGCACACACTCTCACTGCAACTGCACACACTCTCACTGCAACTGCACACACTCACTGCACACACTCACTGCACACTGCACACACTCCCAGCACTCACTGCACACAGCACACACTCTCACAGCACACACTCTCACAGCACACACTCTCACAGCACACACTCTCACAGCACACACTCTCACAGCACACACTCTCACTGCACACACTCTCACTGCACACACTTCCAGCACTCACTGCACACTGCTCACAGCACACACTCTCACTGCACACACTCACACTGCACACACTCACACTGCACACACTCACTGCACACACTCCCAGCACTCACTGCACACTGCTCACAGCACACACTCTCACTGCACACTGCACACACTTCCAGCACTCACTGCACACTGCTCACAGCACACACTCTCACTGCACACACTCACACTGCACACACTCTCACTGCACACACTGCACACACTCCCAGCACTCACTGCACACTGCTCACAGCACACACTCTCACTGCACACTGCTCACAGCACACTCTCACTGCACACTGCACACACTCTCATTGCACACTGCACACACTCTCAGCACTCACTGCACACACTCCCAGCACTCACTGCACACTACTCACACTCTCACTGCACACACTCCCAGCACACACTGCACACACTCCCAGCACTCACTGCACACAGCACACACTCCCAGCACTCACAGCACACTGCTCACAGCACACACTCTCACTGCACACACTCCCAGCACACACTGCACACACTCCCAGCACTCACTGCACACACTCCCAGCACTCACTGCACACAGCACACACTCTCACTGCACACACTCTCACTGCACACACTCTCACTGCACACAGCACACACACTCACTTCACACACTCACTGCACACACTCTCACTGCACACACTCACTGCAACTGCACACACTCACTGCACACACTCACTGCACACTGCACACACTCCCAGCACTCACTGCACACAGCACACACTCTCACAGCACACACTCTCACAGCACACACTCTCACAGCACACACTCTCACTGCACACACTCTCACTGCACACACTCTCACTGCACACACTCTCACTGCACACACTCACTGCACACTGCACACACTCCCAGCACTCACTGCACACAGCACACACTCTCACAGCACACACTCTCACAGCACACACTCTCACAGCACACACTCTCACTGCACACACTCTCACTGCACACACTCTCACTGCACACACTCTCACTGCACACACTCACTGCACACTGCACACACTTCCAGCACTCACTGCACACTGCTCACAGCACACACTCTCACTGCACACACTCTCACTGCACACACTCTCACTGCACACACTGCACACACTCCCAGCACTCACTGCACACTGCTCACAGCACACACTCTCACTGCACACTGCTCACATCACACACTCTCACTGCACACTGCACACACTCTCATTGCACACAGCACACACTCTCACTGCACACACTCTCACTGCACACACTCTCACTGCACACACTCTCACTGCACACACTCACTGCACACTGCACACACTTCCAGCACTCACTGCACACTGCTCACAGCACACACTCTCACTGCACACACTCTCACTGCACACACTCTCACTGCACACACTGCACACACTCCCAGCACTCACTGCACACTGCTCACAGCACACACTCTCACTGCACACACTCACACTGCACACACTCTCACTGCACACACTGCACACACTCCCAGCACTCACTGCACACTGCTCACAGCACACACTCTCACTGCACACTGCTCACAGCACACTCTCACTGCACACTGCACACACTCTCATTGCACACTGCACACACTCTCAGCACTCACTGCACACACTCCCAGCACTCACTGCACACTACTCACACTCTCACTGCACACACTCCCAGCACACACTGCACACACTCCCAGCACTCACTGCACACAGCACACACTCCCAGCACTCACAGCACACTGCTCACAGCACACACTCTCACTGCACACACTCCCAGCACACACTGCACACACTCCCAGCACTCACTGCACACACTCCCAGCACTCACTGCACACAGCACACACTCTCACTGCACACACTCTCACTGCACACACTCTCACTGCACACAGCACACACACTCACTTCACACACTCACTGCACACACTCTCACTGCACACACTCTCACTGCAACTGCACACACTCACTGCACACACTCACTGCACACTGCACACACTCCCAGCACTCACTGCACACAGCACACACTCTCACAGCACACACTCTCACAGCACACACTCTCACAGCACACACTCTCACTGCACACACTCTCACTGCACACACTCTCACTGCACACACTCACTGCACACTGCACACACTTCCAGCACTCACTGCACACTGCTCACAGCACACACTCTCACTGCACACACTCTCACTGCACACACTCTCACTGCACACACTGCACACACTCCCAGCACTCACTGCACACTGCTCACAGCACACACTCTCACTGCACACTGCTCACATCACACACTCTCACTGCACACTGCACACACTCTCATTGCACACTGCACACACTCTCAGCACTCACTGCACACACTCCCAGCACTCACTGCACTGCACACTACTCACACTCTCACTGCACACACTCCCAGCACACACTGCACACACTCCCAGCACTCACTGCACACACTCCCAGCACTCACTGCACACAGCACACACTCTCACTGCACACACTCTCACTGCACACACTATCACTGCACACTGCACACACCACACTGCACACACTCCCAGCACTCACAGCACACTGCTCACAGCACACACTCACTGCACACACTCTCACTGCACACACACACACACTCACTGCACACACTCCCAGCACACACTGCACACATTCCCAGCACTCACTGCACACACTCCCAGCACTCACTGCACACACTCCCAGCACTCACTGCACTCACTCCCAGCACTCACTGCACACTCTCACTGCACACACTCCCAGCACTCACTGCACACTGCTCACAGCACACACTCTCACAGCACTCACAGCACACTCTCACAGCACACAGCACTCACAACACACTCTCACAGCACACAGCACTCACAACACACTCTCACAGCACTCGCAACACACTCTCACAGCACTCGCAACACACTCTCACAGCACTCACAGCACACTATACTGCACAGCACACCACACCTCCCACTCCCCCTCCCTACCTTTGGTGTCGGCTGCTGAGATCGGAGCGGAGCTGGCATCAGGAGGAGGGGGGGGGTGATGTGGATGCCGGTAGGGGGGGTGAGTGAGGAGCAGGCTGGGACTCGGAGGGCCGCGTGGGCTAGGCCCAAAACTGATTATGCCGCGGAGGGCCGGAAGGTGTGGGGGCCTGGGGGGGGGGGGGGGGGGGGAAGTGGATGCCGGTGGAGGGGGGTGGATACCGGTGGTGGGAGGTAAGGAGCAGGTTGCGGCTGGACTCGGAGGGCCGTTTCTGGGGGACGTGTAGGGCTTCCGGCCACCTCTTCCTTCCCCCCTACCTCCCAATCAGGCGCGCGGCGGCCATTTAAAAAAAAATTAGCACGACCCCTTTTCTAGCGCGGTCGGATCGGGTAGCCCCCGAGGACCGCGCTATAACGGGGTTTAGCTGTATTTTGCATGATCAGAAAAAAATCCTCTTCACCTATAATAGCTTCTTCTGAACTGGTCAGCTCAGCTGGGCTCCAAAATTAGACATGGAAAAAAGATAAGGAAAATGGGAGAGAGAGAGAATGTACTCGCGTACAAAAACAGATTTATTAGAACTCTGGGTGAGAGTTTGTGCAAGCTGCAGGGAGAAGAGTTTAATTCATATAATAGTAGTCTTATTGGTGTGTCTTTTGTTTTGTTATATCCTTTTGTGCATTTATGTTCTTTGTCATTTGTTGTTTCATCATCCAGAAGGTGGTAGAGTGCCCAAACTGGGTTTCTTTCTATTCTACCAGTTTAGACAATTATATGACCCAAATTATTGAGGAACCAACCGAGAGAGGGGCAGTACTGGATTTGGTAATATCAAACTATGTAGAAGTAATAGCAAATATTCAAGTCCTGGAACATTTGGGTAACAGTGATCATAACATGGTCTCATTTGAAATAAATGATCAAAAAACAGATTACTTGGGTTCAACAAAGAGAAGAGAATGCAGCGCACCACGATCCAAAGAGAAGAACAGGTCTGGCCAAAAAACAATCTTTATTGAAGAGTCATAAAAACAAGGGATGCAGCCCTTCTACGCATTTCGTGTCTAGCGTGCATCCCTTGTTTTTATGACTCTTCAATAAAGATTGTTTTTTGGCCAGACCTGTTCTTCTCTTTGGATCGTGGTGCGCTGCATTCTCTTCTATTTGCTGGACTTCATCTCTCTTCAGCAGCACGCGGTGGAGGGGAGACTCTGGTTGCTGAGTGAATACTGTGAGTACTCAGGGCCAACCCAATGAGGTAGGGGAGGCTGTTTCTGGACAACCTACCCCAGCCTTCAGGGTATCTAGTGCCCCATTGCTTTATGCCCAGTATATACACTAATTAATGCATTGATATCCAGAGTGTGCTCCCCTCCTTCCTATATATAGTACACTTTGAGCACCTTACTCCACCAAACCTGGGTTCAACAAAGACCTTAAACTTTAGGAAGGCAGATTTTAATAAACTGATGACTAATCTGCAAGTAATACATTGGGATGATGTTTTTGCAGGGAAAAATGTAGAAGATAAATGGTCAGTCTTTAAAACATTGTTAGAAAAGCATACTTATCATTGCAATAAGTGGGGTTTACAGCCATAAATAACTTATCAGTGGGTAATATGTATAAAAGAAATATGTCAAAACCAATGTGGCTAAATAAACAAGTAGGGGACGAAAAGAAGAGGCAGGCGTTTAGATTATTGAAGTCAGAAGGGACGGAGGCATCGTATCAGGATTATAAGGAATGTAACAAAAATTGCAAACGGGCAATCAAATTAGCAAAAATGGATAATGAAAAAAGGATTGCAATAGAAAGTAAGATCAACCCTAAAAAGTTCTTTAAGTACATTAATAACAAAAAAATGAGAAAAGAAAATATAGGACCCTTTCAGTGTAAGATGGGTAGGCAGATTATTGGAGATAAGGAAAAAGCAGAGGTATTAAACAAATTCTTTGCCTCTGTGTTTACCAGGGAAGAATCAAGTTCCATAGTAGTGCCGCAGGAGGAAGCCACAACCTCCATATTAATGAACAAGTTAACCGAGGAAGAAGTTCATAGGCGGCTTGAAAAAAATTAATTAAATAAGGCACCTGGCCCCGATGGCATACATCCAAGAGTTCTCAAGGAGTTAAGTTCAGTAATAGCCAAACCATTACATTTAATATTCAAGGACTCCATTTCCATAGGCTCGGTACCACAAGATTGGCGTAAAGCAGATGTGGTGCCAATATTTTAAAAGGGAGCTAGATCACAGGGAATTACAGATCTGGAAGCCCGACTTCAATAGTGGGGAAACTACTTGAAGGTTTAATACGGGATAATATTCAGGAATACCTAATGGAAAACAAAATTATTAGTAATAGTCAGCATGGATTTATGAAGGTTAGATCATGCCAAACTAACCTTATTTGTTTCTTTGAGGAGGTAGCATTGGGCACCCCTGTCTCTTGTTATATACTGATAAATGAAATCTGTATTTGTGCAGTAAAGAGAGAAATTTACAGTAAACACAAGCAGTGACTGGGATCTGCCCATCACAGTCTTGTCTGCAACCACAGATTGCAAACTGATGGTAATCTCACGCAGCATTAATCCCTGAACAAGCTGTTAGGTGAAGCACGTAGGGTTAATTCCCTGGACTTCCTGGATTACACTTGAACGTTCAGAGCTGTACATTTGAACATTTCGCAACACAGGGCACTCTCTGCTGACATCGTATAGAGATGAGAACGAGGAAACCCAAGGCTCGGGCGTGAGATTACCATCAACTAGCTGTCTGCAGACAAGACCGTGCTGGGCGGTTCCCAGTCACTGCTTGTGTTTACTGAAATCCTGCAAATTTCTCTCTTCTGCACAAATACAGATTTATTTTATTAGTATTACACTATGTACCGCTCCTCAATCTAGAAATACCTCTACAAGAAGGAACGGAGACTTGTTTTACCTATACATATGTAACGGTGTTTGCCCGGGCCAATCTTATATTGCCCCCCTTATGTGGACACTGACCCTTGTTACATGAAGTGTAGTGTGGTGCACCTGCTGGCTTACAGAATCCCTGAGTCTCCCGCGGTGGTATGGGGGATGTCATCAGGACTGGCTTATGAGGTAATGCTGTTATACTCACTCATGGTACAGCGCCTCCATCTCTTCCAGACCCCCAGCGTAGTAGGGAGGAGTCTCCGAAAGAGAACCTCTATGTGCACCTTCTTACCAAGTGACTCCACAATCGGGACAGAAGCGATCTCTTTCTTTGGCATCCTTTATTGTCACCATACATGGACAGCCGCCCATCATAGCGGCCGGTCTTCTAGCTGCTCATCTCAGGTTGCCAACCCAAAGGAAGTCCCTGACCATACACTCCTAGGCAAGGGCACTGAAAGCAGCTCTAGCTCTTCCCTTACTCCCTGATGGAGTAAGAGGAATAGTCTTCCACACCACTCCCTTGAGGGAGGGCCACAAACACTGCCAGAGTCCGGACAGGTTGCTGGATAGACTCACCTCACTCCGGTGGTGAGACACACTGACTAAATTAAGGAAGTGTTGCATATTATATAGCTTCAGTAGGCACCACCCCCGTGTCACTGTTAGTGGATACAGAGCCTGATGTCACTTCCTTCACTGAATAATACACAGCACAGGAGGTGAGGGCAAACCCCATGATTACTCCTGGCAAACCTACCCTTAACAGGGATTATTGCACAGGAGGAGAAAGACATGTAACCCCAAAACTACACAGGTCTACACATACATACACTTACCTGTATCCCTGAACGACATGGATCGATATGCATAAAACCCAAGTGGATAATATGTGAGTGCACAATTTATAGAATACCGGTCCTCCAGTCATAATTGTGATATACTACACCATGTTGTTCTATCCCCCTATCTTGAATTCTTAGCTCACTATTCGAATCAACATATCTAAAGTAGTCTATTAAAGATAACGTGGGACATACCGCAAATTTCTTTAGGTCATCTCTAAATCTGGTGTTACGTGCTTGCAGAACTGACTTCTGGGGTCGCTGCAATTTCTGTGGTCTTGTCCAGGGTGCTGAAGTGTCCCACTTTGGTTTCTTATATTGCCTTAACAATATAGAAAATCAGAGTTACTGGCCTGGACTAGGGCAAACAATTAGGCAACAACCTATGTATTAACACCTTAGAATCCATAGTGACCAAGTGAAAAAAATAAAATAAAAAGTGTTTTTGTTGTTGTTTTTTTTGTTTTTTTAATACTTTTTGGCCATTGGGCCTTTTGGGTTGTATTTTTTTTTATAGTTGGCCATGGCCCATTTTTAATGGCTTGGTTCCATGGAGCACATTGCACTGATGATAGTGGCCATCTACTAGAATGCAGTAAATACAATATTTTTTTTTTAAATCCAGGTAACTAGTTTGTGCCGTTGTGGAACAATTGGCTGACTCTAACTATTTTATTGTATGCTTTATAATGTGTGTATGTAATAAATATATATCTCAAATCAAAAAGGCACTCGCAATATTCAATAAGAATACTGGCCCGGGTGCTTCAAGCAGAAGGTTGGACTCTGCATACAGGAAACTAATCTGGGCAATAAAGTGCTTTAATTTAGAATACAAATCTTTGCTCCACATTAAAGCACTTTATTTTTGGTGGAAGACCTGTGTGTGCCCAGGTTTGTTTCCGATTTTATGTCATACAATGTGTATGTAGTAAGGTAGTTGGGGTGTGTTATTAACCCCATGGCCACTATGGCTTCTAAGGGATTAATACAAATTTTAACGGCAGATGCCATGTATATATTACATCTGGGATCTTCATTAGAATATGACTTGTAACGCGAGCCAGCGGTACTGGTAGCTAGCGCCGGAGTGTCTTGTCCCAGCATTAGCTGGCTACCACCACGTTAGCCATATTGCAACGAGGGCCCTAACGGATGCAGTTTTTGTTCTAATTAGCTTTGTGGATCTCCGTTAAGCTCACAGAATCTAACAACCTTTATCAATTTTAATACGGGACCGTATGAGCCCGGAGTTAAAGGAGTTCTGAAGGTCTGAGAGCTTGGAAGCAGGAAAAGGAGAAAGAAGAAGGTTAAAGTTACATCCAGGAATCGTGCTTTTGGTTCCAATGAGCATAGTGGTGCCATCTGCAGTGATGGAGACATTGGCAGCAAGGCTTGAGGGGCTACTTACAGGAGAAACAGTCAGACTAAATACTGGAGAAATTAGCTGATGAGGAAAGATTTGAATGTTTTCTGCTTAGACATGATACCTAGTGCTCACAATTAGAATGTAAACTTATTAGTATATGCATATGCTTATTCAGCTAACATCCAAAGCATGGTCCTTTACTAACCTGTGGTAGACCTCGTAAGGTTAATCTAAAGTGCAGGAGAGGCTAAACCATACATGAACATTAAATTCCAATTCAAAGAGTTTTTCTAATAAGTTATACAATAAACCAACTCTGTTATTTGGGCTAATAATGTAACTGCTAAATTGTACCTGCTCTTATCTGTACCAAAAAGGTATCATAAGGCTTCAAGATAGAAAATCACGACAAGAACATTATATCCTCGGGTTATTTTTCTGTTTTTTATTCCTCTTGCAAAGCTTCTGGAACAAACAGTCTATAAATCATACATTAGGGACTAAAATTACAGACAATTATTGTATGTTTACAATCCATACACGACTGCAATACGAAAGGGCAACCACGTTTTTCCCCTGCGTGAACACACGAATATTAAGAATAACTTCTTGGGTAAAATCTGGTAAATGGATGAACTTTAGAAACACATACTGGTGATAGTTTTAATAATAGATCTGTATTAGCTTCAATTTATTGGGGAGAAATTAAACTATATAAAATATATAGTATTGAAGTGATCACTATGACCGCAATTTGTTCATAAAACCAACATGACATGTTATCATTACTATGTTCAGTGATAGAAAATTGTATATATATATATATATATATATAGATATAGATATAAAGATATATAGATATAAAGATATATAGATATATAAAGATAACAGCAGGCACTTCAAAGGCTCCAAATATATATATATATATATATATATATATATATATATATATATATATATATATTAAAAATTTCCATGAAAGCGGTTGTTCAGGCCATTTTGGGCGTATGTACAGTAGATTTACCCGTTTAGTTATACCGTACCTGTAAAACCGTATGTTCACTTGTATTTTACAGGTAACGGAGCATTTCATGTTCCAAAGTTAAAATATTTTGTACAGTTAAAAGGAACAAACATATCTACAACAAACCCATTATGCTTTGTAAATAGTTTTGATACATTACTGACACTAAGGCCCAGCTGGATAAAGCTCTATAACAGGGTTTGCCCAAGGGCCACATACGGCCCTTCAGTGTTTCATGTTCTGCCCCTAAAGAGAGACATGGGGGGGGGGGAGTGAAAGAGAGACATGGGGGGGGGTGAAAGAGAGACATGGGGGGGTGAAAGAGAATGGGGGGGGGGGTGAAAGAGAATGGGGGGGGGGGTGAAAGAGACGGGGTGAAAGAGAATGGGAGGGGGTGAAAGAGAGACATGGGGAGAGAAGGGGGGTGAGAGACGTGGAAAACATAGGATGGGAGCTGAACTATGAGACACTGGGGAGGCAGGGAGCAAGACACTGGGGAGTGAGGGAGGGAGCGAGACACTGGGGGAGGGAGTAAGATACTGGGGGAGGGAGCGGGAGGGAGCGAGAGAGATCCTGGGGGGAGGGGGAGAGAGAATTAATAATACAGCATAAATGGGGATGCTATTAGACAAATATCATTATAATATTTATATTTAAGTCATGTCATTTGTTTTCTAAATAATTTTTATGTGTCCCAGTTTTTACTTTTGTAAATCTGTTTTCCCTATTTGAGATGCTAGGCTGTAAATTCAATTTACTCCGAAGCAGCCGTTTTTGGTTGCAGATTTCTATTGAAGTCAATTGGAATTTTCATCCATAAACACCTCGTACAACCGCTTCTACTATAAAGAATGACCACGAGCATCTTTTCCTTGCTCAGTGGTGAGCATGCCAAGGTTTGGGCTTTCACGCAATCGCGGGCCGCCATGTTTTTGCTCACTGCTGCATTGGATTGGATGTCCTTGGCACGGCTGGCGTGCGTGAAGCGGGAGCACGCGGAGGTTGACGGACACGGTGTGGGGTAGATCCCGCTTACATTTTTGATTGGCGAGTTATTTCACGATTTACCTATAAATACACTGTTAGCATGATATGTATACCTTGAGAAAGCGCTTCGTTTAGCGTGAAACGCGGTGGTAGAGCAACGCCTTTGCTATTTTTTGTCTTATGACCATTTAAATAATTTTTATGGAAAACACACTTTCCTCCTCATGATTATTTTTTCATATTCTGGATACTATCAGTAGTGCTCTGTTGTTCGTTTTTATTTTTTTTTAATCTTGTATCCTGTATCTTCATGGTGGAGGCCCACTAAAGAACATCTGGATTCTGGAAATACGTGGACGTTGCAGCACAATAGTGAGTTCATGCTTGCTACATGTGTAGCCTAGCCTCCGGCCACTACTTATTTTCCTGGGCCCTACCAGTGTAAGTCCTGTTAGGTGCAGGCAGTGGAGGGGTTAATACCTTCAGAAAGGCCTTGTGTGCTTTTGCAGCCTTAGACACATGGATGTATCTAAGGGCGGCCCTAGTAATAGCCATAGAGTGTCAGCCTGAGGGGTGGATACTGATTGGACCACATACTGGATGTGATGGCCTATCAGTATCCAGATCTGTCTTGTTATGAGAGAGTTACAGTCACACCCTAAGGGTAAAAATACTGGCACTCTCACAAAAGTAGGTGTGTCTTTCCTCCCCCTGTGGAGTGAGTACCATCTACCCTGGGTCACACTAGGAGGCCTCAGGAGGAGCATCGCTACCATCACCAGGCCTAATAGGAACGATATGCAATGCTGTGAGATCTGTACCTGCAATAAACACCATTGTACTATCTATCAGAGTGATTCACTGTCTGAGGATCTATAAAGGTGTCCGTATGGACCATCCTTCCATCCAGAGGTTCCATGCTGACTGGAGGCGCTGCAACCACCAATAAGGTACCCTGTAAAACCTGTCCTGTTCTCCTCACAACATCGCAGAGCACTCAGCCCTCTTGTTGCCACACAGGTACTCACCACCGCAAATATGGAGTAGCAAGATAAGCAGACCCCCAATCTCACTTAGGGGGTGGGGGTTCAAGGGCTACACATGTTTTCCTGCTTTATCTAAAGGACATTAGGTACCTCTTGGGGTGATTTGTTTGCCATGGTTTCTGGATAGATTGTGTATTATACCTTCAATTGTTTCCATTTGTTGGTTAACCAACCAGGATACCACACCCAGTACCTGTCCTCATATTAAGGTTTAATATCCAGGGTTCGTCTTAAGAGTATCCTATCATACATACTATCCTGTATTGTTCTGTATATGGCCGCTCTATTCCCTTTGCTGGTGAAGACCTTGGTCCCGGCACAAGTTAACAGTTGAATAGGAATCTATGTCACAATGTGCAAATCTTTGAATAAGGTTAAAAAAAAGTCTTTCAGTCATTGATTTTAAGCGTTTCAATCAAACAACTTAAAATATAACTTGGTCTTAATTACTGCAAAGAGATTGAGATGCACAGAATTGTGAACACTTTACAAAAAGGGCCAGATTTACCACACACTGGTATTCAATCAATCTCATAGGTCACGTAAAATCCACTCAGCAAATTAAACGCTGCATGTTTTAAGACGAACACCTGCCTAAAATTCAGTGTTATTGACCTTGAAAGAGCTACTGTATTTAATGTGAATGTAAAAGTGTGTGTGTGTGTGTGTGTGTGTGTGTGTGTGTGTGTGTGTGTGTGTGTGTGTGTGTGTGTGTGTGTGTGTGTGTGTGTGTGTTATCCCATGCAGGAGGTTATGGCCATGCCAAAGACAAGCTGATACTGCCCGGTCACCTAAAAATGTTTTATTGAGATCAGCAAACCATACAGCAACTGCGGGTACCTCGAGGAGAAACTCTTGACGCGTTTCATGCCGAAGGGCACTTTATGTACACTGTATAGGGGTATATATATTGACCAATTTATGAGGGACATTTACTAATTAACATTCCCCCCCCCCCCCCCTCCACATATTGTTCTTGCCTCATTATTTAGAGGCAGGGAATTTGAATACATAAGACAGCAGAGGTGCAATATACAGTACTAACTTGTAGACTCATTTTTGGTTTTGCCTTTTTTAGGAAAGGTTCGTTAAATATTTGTTTTTTGATTAATTTTATAAATGATCATTTCAGTGTTATAGAGATCATGAGTTCATGATGGTATTTTCTGACATATATTGCTACAGTATGCATTGCCAAGGCCTTTTTTCTTGACTGTATTTCTCTATCCGTAGTCACACAGAATGTTTTATTTACCCCGGCCATAATGCCGTTTTATAAACCGGGCACTATTTCTTTAGAAAATCAAACGTTAAATGACACAGGGGCCTATGCAGAGAGCTGCGAGAAGCCCTATCTCGCCATGTATTTGCCAAATATGCCCATAGCAAATCCTGAAATGGCGAGAAACTGGCCATATGATTAAAATCCACCGATTTTTGGTTTCTTTAAAAAAAAATCGCCAGATGGGTGGCGAGAAGCAATATTTCTCCAGTTTTAAAATCCGCCGTATTCTAGTAGCCCCGATCAGCATCTCGGCGCTGATCGGGGCTATAAAATGGAGACATTTTCTCCAAATTGCTCCGCCAACAAAAGTTGGCAAGAAGCTGGTGCTGAGCGGCGAAATGGGGGGTTTTTTTTTGTGTTTTTTCTCAAGTCTGATGATTTTTTTTAATGTTCAATTCATGGCCATGTATGTATATATATCCCTCTGGAGCTATATATATACATGTTTATTAACGGGTTGTTTTTCAAATGTTTATTGCATTTGGTCATGTATTATACAACTCTTTTCCCTGTTTGCTTACTATTGTGTGTGTGAAATGTTATGTAGATTTACTTTTTTCATTTAACATGATGATGATTGCATGGGTATATGTTGGGACCCTGCCTTAATGGTTTAATGTGGCTTATTTGGTGCATTTAGATTGTGTTAGTTAGAAATAAATTTGTTTTTGCAATGGTTTTGTGTTTGCATAGCAATCTTGAATATTGTTTTTTGTTAAGATTTGCTTGTAATGTTTTTCGGATGGCATTAATTGTGTGTTGGTAATGTATTATTGTCGACTTGCTTTGTTTATATAGAATGTTTACTTTCAATCGTGTATTTGTTTTGGACCATTGATTGCAATTGTGTACATGATGGAAATATTATTTGCTTCATGTACACATTGTTCAATTGTAAGTTTTATAGCAATTTACTCTTTACTGTTTTGGATAGGTGCTTGCTGTATTCTCTGATGATATGTGTTTTTATTTTCATTTGGATTTGTTTTTAATTTGGCAGTGATGTTGTCAATTGCAGATCGGATGTTTTACATTGCTACATGCATATCCTTCCCCATTTCTTTGTAGATTGCTTAATCATACCTATATTTTACATATATTTTTACAGATATGTAACATATATATATATATATATATATATATATATATATATATATATATATATATATATATATATATACACAGTGCTTGACAAATCACCCAAAAATCTACTCGCCGAACCAAAAAATCTACTCGCCACCTAGTCCCGCCCCCAACCCCACCCCTAGTCCCGCCCCCAACCCGCCCCTAGTCCCGCCCCCAACCCGCCCCTAGTCCCGCCCCCAACCCCGCTTTAAAAAAAATACATACATAAAATAAATTGAATAAATTCCTAGTAAGAACATTCATTTTTGACATAAGTTTATTTATTGTATTACATTATACTACAATTAATCCTAAAAGCCAAATATGAATGACTAGTTTCCTGCACCCCTTAACCAGTGTCTGGACGCCTCGCTTCACAATATTTAAAGCAGCAATCCCGCATGGGATCTTACCTGATCCGCAGTCACTCAATATCCAGGTACCCTCATTCCCGCAATGTTATACATTGGAGGGGAGGTGTTCCCTATCTGTCTTCTGGGTTACGGGGGATTCCGATGTCTCCCGTGTGAAGCTTGAGTCAGATCTGGAAGAAATACAGTATAGGTTATTTCGGTGTAGTAGAGGGCATTTAAGATATATATATAGTAAATAAGATATCCAGATGCAGAATGTGAGACAGAGAGGGTGTGGGGGAGAGGGTGTGGGGGAGAGACGGAGAGGGTGTGGGGGGGAGACGGAGAGGGTGTGGGGGAGAGGGTGTGGGGGAGAGACGGAGAGGGTGTGGGGGAGAGACGGAGAGGGTGTGGGGGAGAGACGGAGAGGGTGTGGGGGAGAGACGGAGAGGGTGTGGGGGAGAGACGGAGAGGGTGTGGGGGGGAGACGGAGAGGGTGTGGGGGAGAGGGTGTGGGGGAGAGACGGAGAGGGTGGGGGGGAGAGACGGAGAGGGTGGGGGGGAGAGACAGAGAGGAGAGAGAGTTGGGGAGAGACAGAGAGGAGAGAGAGGGGGGGAGAGACAGAGAGGAGAGAGGGGGGGAGAGACAGAGAGGAGAGAGAGGGGGGGGAGAGACGGAGAGGAGAGAGAGGGGGGGAGAGACAGAGAGGAGAGAGAGGGGGGGGGGAGACGAGAGGGGGGGGGAGAGACGAGAGGGGGGGAGAGAGGGGGGGGAGAAAGAGGGGGGGAGACACACACACAGAGAGAGGGGGTGGGTGACTGACTGGGTGAGTGGGTAGGTGACTGGGTGGGTAGGTGACTTAGGTGACTGGGTGGGTGGGTGGGTAGGTGACTGGGTGGGTAGGTGACTGACTGACTAGGTAGGTAGGTGACTGACTGAATTAGGTAGGTGGGTGACTGGGCGGGTGACTGGGTGGGTGGGTGACTGGGTACTTGTGATGTCACACATACACACATTCTCTCTCCCCCCCCCCCCCCGCCCCCCCACACACACACACTCTCTCTCCCCCTCCAGACTGGTGGGGGAGTGACTGGGGTGTGGGGGTGTGCGGTGACTGGGTTGAGGGGGTGAGGGTGACTGACACCAGGCCCCTGTGGGAGTGGAGGGGAGTCTGTGCTTTCCTGGGGCCTGTGATGCAGTCTGGTGTTGCAGTTTGTCTCAGACCCCTGCCCTCAGTCACTTACCCCTGTAGCCCGATTGGGTTGTGTCTCCTCTGTGTCCCCTGGTCACACTCAGCCTCCTCTGGGACTTTCTCCGACCTCTCTGCTCTGTTCCTGGCCCGGTGCCAACAGCCTCGCGCCAAAATGTTACGTCGCCCGGCTTTCCTTCCACCGCAGCGCTTCCAGACTTCACCGGCTCCTCTGCTGCTGACGGGATATCAGCAACCCCCAGGTCTGCTCTCCTCCATCCTCGGGCACAGACTCCACATCAAAAAACACGCTGGAGGGGGGGGGGGGGGGAGAAACAGCCCGCTACTACCTCCCGTGCGGGCAGCGGGTGCGCCGGAGAGGGGGGGGAGAAGCAGCCCGCTACTACCTCCCGTGCGGGCAGCGGGTGCGCCGGGGGGAGGGAGAAACAGCCCGCTACTACCTCCCGTGCGGGCAGCGGGTGCGCCGGAGGGGGGGGGGGAGAAGCAGCCCGCTACTACCGCCCGTATGGGCAGCGGGTGCGCCGGAGGGGGGAGAAGCAGCCCGCTACTACCGCCCGTATGGGCAGCGGGTGCGCCGGAGGGGGGAGAAGCAGCCCGCTACTACCGCCCGTATGGGCAGCGGGTGCGCCGGAGGGGGGAGAAGCAGCCCGCTACTACCGCCCGTATGGGCAGCGGGTGCGCCGGAGGGGGGAGAAGCAGCCCGCTACTACCGCCCGTGCGGGCAGCGGGTGCTCCGGAGGGAGGGGAGAAACAGCCCAATACTACCTCCCGCGTGGGCAGCGGGTGCGCCAGGGACCGAATATATCAGTCTATATTTAAACTGCATTAAATTCCCCTCACCTCAAGCATTTGTCCGAACTCCAAACTCCTCCATAACTGGATCAGTGCATACAAAAGGAAACTTATCAAAATGTGGCGCTCTAAATATTCAGATATCAATCATAAAGAGTATAAATTAATATAACAGTGATACTTATATAAACATATAGGAAGATGCAGCTGTGACCCGGCTGAGGTTTGCTCGGTCAATCCTCTTGGTACGGAATGGCGATGGGGTCTCCGGGAAGCGCAATATATGTAATAAAGAATAAAACAGTGATGGTGCAATATTGTTAAAGCAAGGTTAGTGAATTCAAATAGTGATGACACGGCTTTCTATATATATACTCACAAACGTGTGAGGTTTTGCAGGCACATAAAGGTATCTTTTAAGGCATTCATTCAATCGCCAGGAGATGCAGAGATCAGTGTTTCCCCGTATGTATGGACTCCCAGGAACCTTATTTAAAAGATACAACTGGACATAGTGCAGACTGTATATATAGTTTATCAAAGGTAAGTAAAATCAGTTACACTCACATATTTTCAGATACAGGTAAGCATTTTAGATCGCAATGGATCTCTCTGGCTGGGTCAATGGTGTCTCAGCTTCCCCTCTCTCGTGGCGTGCGTTCCACCAGTGCGTTCCAGACACCGGAAGTGATGTCATCCGCCGCGTCCACTTCCTGGGGTTCCAGCCGTCTCAGGGATAGAGCGTCACTCTACGCGTTTCACCACATAGGTTTCATCAGGAGTGACATCCTATTGCTTAATGGGGATATATATACCCTCAATTCTATTCTTATTGGTTGTTAATCCACCTGATTTTGTTCAAGTTAATCAAGCATGTTTAAGACTATAGTGGAAATGGAACGAGACTATCTCTGTACCGCATATGTTATTTACTCATCTATTGGCAATAATAAAGTGCAATTGACATACATTTTATACAATAGATCATAAAATATACATTTCATACACTTGGTTTAAAATACATTTATTGTGTCCTCAGACCATATTTGACAATAAAATAATAATAAAATGATTATAAAATCAATTTTTGTTTAAAATGTTAAAATAACTAAAGTGCAATATTTAAACAACAAGTTTAAAAACAGACAGTCAAGGGAATCTTCCCTATACTAGGGGGATGGAGATAAAAAGTGCATACATTATTTTGGCAAAGGCAGTTTCTAAAATGAGAGTAAAAACAAATGATTAGTTCATTTTAAAATCATAAAAAAGGTTTCAAATCGAAATCTAAGTTCAGACCGGACGGAGACATAGTTTTTAATTCATACATCCAGAATGACTCTCTTTTGATCAATGCTGTGTGTCTGTTTCCCCCTCTCCAATGGGGCATAACTTGCTCTATTGCTTTGAATTTTAACCCTTTCGGGTCCGCGTTATGTGCCATTAGAAAGTGGTTTGGAACACTATGGGTTGTCATTTTTCTTTTTATATTCCCTATGTGTTCCAAAATACGTGTTTTCAGGGGTCTAATGGTTTTCCCTATGTATTGGAGACCACACTCGCATTCGATCAAATATACAACAAAGTTGGATCTACAGTTTAAATGATGTTTTATATTGTATACCTTCTTAGTAATGTTAGACTGGAAGGTATTAGTAGTTTTACAACTGTAGTGGCAGGCTGTGCAAAATTTGCAATCAAAGAATCCTTTAGGGGGATCCAACCACGTGGGATTTTTTGTGGTTAAGGGACCCCTCAAAGCGCTAGGTGCTACTAGTTTCTTTATATTTGGTGCTTTTTTATACACCATTTGGACTCTATCTGGTAAAGAGGTACCTATGATGGGATCATTCTTTAAGATTGACCAGTGTTTATTCAGTATGTTATTTATTTTGTGTGCATCTCTATTGTATTGGGTAATAAAGGGTACTTTCAGTTTGTTGTCTCCACTAGATTTTACTTTAGGAGTTAACATGGACTCTCTTGATATTTGTCTTGTTTTATCCAATGCTTTTTGGATCACATTTGATTTGTAATTCCGTTCTGAAAACTTTCTGGACAATATAGTAGATTGTTCTTCATACACCTCATTATCAGTGCAATTTCGTTTAATTCTGCAGTATTGGCCGTATGGAATATTTTTTATCCATCTATTAAGATGGCAGCTTGACTGCAGGATGTAATTATTAGCATCTACATCTTTGAAGAAATTTTTTGTCTTAACAACATTATTTTCAATGTATATTGTTAGGTCCAGAAAGTTAACAGTGGTCTTACTGAAGGTGGAGGTAAATCTAAGGTTTAAATCATTATTGTTCATATACATGAAAAATGTTTCCAAATCCTCCAATGAACCCTTCCAAACAAAGACAATATCGTCAATGAACCTCCGCCATGTGACCAAATTCGCACCCCGACCCACCCAAGACCATATGTACAGATCTTCCCACATGGCCATGAGTAGGTTAGCATAGCTGGGAGCAAATTTGGTCCCCATGGCGGTTCCACACAATTGCAGGTAGAACTCCTCATTAAACCAAAAGAAATTTTTGGTTAACACAAATCGCATACATCTGATGAGGAATTCTATCTGTACCCCTGGGAGTATCCCTTCTTTTTCTAGGAACATTTTTACCGCCCTGCATCCATCCTCATGCTTTATTGAAGTGTACAGGGCTGTAACATCGGTGGTCACCAATATATAATTATTTTGCCACTCTATGTTCCTAAGGGCCCCGATAGCATCACTGGTGTCTTTTAAATAAGATTTTAGATTTTTTACACTGTCCTGTAGATAGCTATCAATAAATTCTGACAGGTTAGCTGTTAATGATCCGATCCCAGATATTATTGGTCTTAGATTTCGATTTGAAACCTTTTTTATGATTTTAAAATGAACTAATCATTTGTTTTTACTCTCATTTTAGAAACTGCCTTTGCCAAAATAATGTATGCACTTTTTATCTCCATCCCCCTAGTATAGGGAAGATTCCCTTGACTGTCTGTTTTTAAACTTGTTGTTTAAATATTGCACTTTAGTTATTTTAACATTTTAAACAAAAATTGATTTTATAATCATTTTATTATTATTTTATTGTCAAATATGGTCTGAGGACACAATAAATGTATTTTAAACCAAGTGTATGAAATGTATATTTTATGATCTATTGTATAAAATGTATGTCAATTGCACTTTATTATTGCCAATAGATGAGTAAATAACATATGCGGTACAGAGATAGTCTCGTTCCATTTCCACTATAGTCTTAAACATGCTTGATTAACTTGAACAAAATCAGGTGGATTAACAACCAATAAGAATAGAATTGAGGGTATATATATCCCCATTAAGCAATAGGATGTCACTCCTGATGAAACCTATGTGGTGAAACGCGTAGAGTGACGCTCTATCCCTGAGACGGCTGGAACCCCAGGAAGTGGACGCGGCGGATGACATCACTTCCGGTGTCTGGAACGCACTGGTGGAACGCACGCCACGAGAGAGGGGAAGCTGAGACACCATCGACCCAGCCAGAGAGATCCATTGCGATCTAAAATGCTTACCTGTATCTGAAAATATGTGAGTGTAACTGATTTTACTTACCTTTGATAAACTATATATACAGTCTGCACTATGTCCAGTTGTATCTTTTAAATAAGGTTCCTGGGAGTCCATACATACGGGGAAACACTGATCTCTGCATCTCCTGGCGATTGAATGAATGCCTTAAAAGATACCTTTATGTGCCTGCAAAACCTCACACGTTTGTGAGTATATATATAGAAAGCCGTGTCATAACTGGATCAGTGCAGTTCTTGTAAGTTACAGGAGCTCCCAATTATATAGGAGGATATATAGGAGGATATATAGAGGAGGAGGAGCAGCAGCAGCAGATGTGCGCACTTCCCCCTCTCCCCACCCGTGCAGAGAAGGAAGGGGGGTTGAAGTCCTGGCAACTCCATTCCTCGTCACAGCCAATCAGATAGAGAGATTTTTTTTTTTCCGAGC
Source organism: Ascaphus truei (assembly GCF_040206685.1). Classification (NCBI taxonomy): domain Eukaryota; kingdom Metazoa; phylum Chordata; class Amphibia; order Anura; family Ascaphidae; genus Ascaphus; species Ascaphus truei. Next base: position 82,587,676 of record NC_134490.1, read on the forward strand.
AGGGGATTTTTTTTTTTTTTTTGCAGAGCAGGGGAAAAGTTGCTGGCCACGAGCCAATATCCGATCGCAGCTGGCGAGTTGGCGACCGGGTTTGTCGAGCACTGTATATATATATATATATATATATGAATGATGAAGCCACTCTACAAATTAATGGGTAAAGGGTGGCTTAACCCATTAATTACTTTAGCACGTAATAACCGTTATTGTTATTAAGGGGTTAAGACCACAATATATTTGCTATATGGTGTGGGTGGGTTATGTATAGTTTTTTTTAATAATTATGCTTCTTGCGGGTGTGTGTATTGTTTTGAATGTGGGTATTGGGGGTAGGGGGTATTGTCCCCAAGTGACGGACGGTAGGCCTCCCGGTGTGTTGGGGGTGATGGTGGTTATGCCTCACAGGGGTGGGTAGGAGGGTGGGGTGTATTTATGATAAAGTATTTATGTGTCTTGTAATAATTTTTTTGGGCACAGACTTGATACTGCAGGCAACACCCGAGGGCCACCGCCAGCCTATAGTACCATTCCTGTGCCTAAAAAAATTACTATGGGTTATGAATAAAAGGGGGGTTTAGGTGTTGTTGGGGGCACAGAGCCTGATTGTGCTGTGTATTGCAATGTTTATTGGGGGCCATTGTCCCCAATAAACATGCTACTGTGACTTAACCCCTTCATTGCCTTAACGGATAGCCGGTAAGGTAATGAAGCAGCATTACTGTATTTTTATTATTAGTGTTCATGTGCAGAGGGTCTCTGGACATGAACCGTGTTGGTTTTATGTCCGGGGACCCCCTGCTTCCCGAGATACAGGCACCTTTATGAGGTGCCAGTATCTCCTATGAATGGAAATGTCCCGCGTCACATGATCGGGCTATCTCAAGGCATAGGAGATACCGGCACCTCATAACGGGACCTGTATCTCGGGAAGCAGGCGGTCCCCGGACATAAAACCAACGCGGTTCATCCCCGGAGACCCCCTGCACATTTACAATAGCAATCCTATTGATATGTACACATTTTTTTTTTGCCGCCGAGATTTGTGCAGAGAGAGGCGGGTCTCGCTCTCTGCTGACAGATCTCGCCAGCGGAGCCATTCTCGCCATCTCTCTGCCGGATTCCTCTCACAGATATGCGCACCTTCCTGCATACTGCGAGGGGAATCCGCCAAAAACATGGAGAGTTTTAAGTCTGGCGAATGGCCATTCTCGCAGTTCTCTGCATAGGCCCCTAAGTTTTCACAGGGGTAACGGAGTATCCTGCATACGGCGAACATAAACGGCAATAATGTGGCGACTTTATTGCCGTTGCGGGTTTCATTAAAGTAGCTCTCTTCATTAGCCCCTTAGTTTGCAGCTCGTTTATTTTCAGGAAATGACCTTAGTTGCTAATTTATAAGATCTGATTATGAGAAAATAAATTATACATACTTTCTGTGAGTAGTAAAACATAAACAACTCCTCAGTAATAAGACAGCCTTCTTTTTTTTCTGAATTGTAATAACATATTTATTATTACAGCCACTGGAGTTCCTAAATATTGCAAGACCATACTGTATATGTACCACAGCACAACATGTTACAGCAGTGACACCCACAGGCTGCCTTTTGCAATTTGTTGAAATCATTAGCTGGCAAACATTTAAGATCCAAGAGCATATTAATTTGGCGGGCACAGATACACGTGCCCATGTTATTCACAATTAATTTTTTATGGCTCACTGAAAAATATTTTCACATTGTATATTACATTAGCAGCACTGCATGGTGAGACCCATAGGCAACACAATACCAAAACATACAGTATCCTTACCAATTGACATTACAACTAATAGTTATTACTGGTTTTATCCACCTATACTGTACTTTGTGGATGCTGGGTGATCTTGCTATAAAGTATGAATTTTGGTTTATGCGCACTGTGGTTAACTCCAGTTTTCAAGGGCCACCAACAGGTCAGGTTTTAAGGATATCCCTGCTTCAGCACTGGTGGCTCAATCATGACATCCCTGAAGCAGGGATATCCTTGAAATCTGACCTGTTGGTGGTCCTTGAGGACTGGAGTTGGCCACTGTTGGTCTATACAGTTGGTTCTTCGCTCCCTTTTTAGTCGTGCGTGACCTGCAGTATAATTACAGTACTGTACATTATAAGGCACATTGAATTGTACAATTGAAGAAGACTTTGTAGCAGGCAACTTTCGTAAAACAATTTTTTTGAGCATCTGCTGCAACTGTTAGATACTTGCATACAAAGTTTCATAGACTTCTTAGCAAATGTAAGTTTCCACCACTTTTATTGGCATCTAAAACGTAGAGTAAAATAAGGAAAGGTCATGTGGATTGGGTAAATCTCATTATCTTGTGGTAAATAACGCAAGATAAAGCAGAGCAAATAGTGGGGGGAAAAGGATCTGATCCATTGACTCATAGATCACTGTTTTGATATGACATGTAGCTGTACGGAAACTTAGCAGACAGACCTTACAAGATTTTTCCTTGGAACAGATATATTAGTGGTTTGAATGAAGAATATTTTTTTAATAGCAAATTAGGTTTTACATAAAGTAACAGCGCCAAACTGAACAATTTTGATTGTAAAACGTCTGGCTAAGTTTGGGAACTTTAGTGCCAGCATCAATTTATTATGTAACCGGCAACATTTTCTTCACTGGCCATTTGAATAATGAAGGCTACATAACCTGTTTTGTGCAGGGACATTTAGCAGCACCTGAATGTCTGCAAAACCATATGCGATACAATGGGAGTTAACTGATATGTGTGTGCATAGTAATCACTGTTATCAGTGACTACTTCTAGGCAGCACTTGTGTCATTTGGAATCTTGGAAGTGACATTCTGTACATGTCAGCAGACACGACAAGGTGAAGCGCTGGCATTCACTCCTAACTGCTCACAGTCTGGACAGCTTATTATAGGCTGCCGCTTGGATATTTTGCCCATTACTAAACTCAAAGGCAAGTGCAAAATATAGGCGCAAGTGACTTCAATGATAAAAATAGGTGATAATCTGTGTATGAATATTAAAGTAACAATGTTATGCCAAAAGTGCAGTGCTGCTCAACAAAAGAGGCTGACCTAGAAGTCTCAAAGTGAATGTGAACCCCAAAAAAGGAGCCCAAATGCACTCGGGTGATAAATGACACGGTTAAGTAATTGTATATGCACAAAATATGATGCAAGGAAAACTTACAAAGGGGAGAACTCAAATCTATGTGATTGTAGCTCTCCAGCAGGTGTTCTCACGCAGTATACTGTATGTAGAAGAAAGATGAATATCGTGCCATATGTCGAGGTGCTATCTCAATATAAACTAGAGGAGTCGAGATCACAGGCGGAGGGGACGTCAGGCAGGCGGGGGGGGGGGGGCGGCTGTGACGCTTCTTCACACAATGCAGATCACAAAACACAACACTGCGTTCTTCTGCAATCCCATAATGAGAGAGAAAGACGGCCTGTGTGCTGAGAACGCGCGTTCTAAGTGACACTTCTTTGTGTTTGTCACTGAAATTGTATTTTGATTGATGACTTTTGAGAATATAATGTATTTTGTTTATTTTTGTTTGGATATAAAAGTACTGGTGCTGTGGCAGGGTTGGATATGAAAGTACTGGTACTGTGGCAGGGTTGGATATGAAAGTATTGGTACTGTGGCAGGGTTGGATATGAAAGTACTGGTACTGTGGCAGGGTTGGATATAAAAGTACTGGTGCTGTGGCAGGGTTGGATATGAAAGTACTGGTACTGTGGCAGGGTTGGATATGAAAGTATTGGTACTGTGGCAGGGTTGGATATGAAAGTACTGTTTGCTTGCTTGATCGCTTTTTCATCTCCATGATGGCCTTTTAATGCTGTGAGAATTTAGAGCCGGGGGGGGGGGGGGGGGGGGGGCGCATGCGCCTGATCGTGACACATTTTCATCTCCATGAGGGAGTTTTAGTCCTATGGGAAAATAGGCAGGTGCCAGCAAAGAAGTTTCACTTCAATAGGGAAGTAAAGCCTAGTCAAGGAAGTAAAGCCTAGTCACAGCCCCCCCCCCTTCCTTTTCTCCCCAGGGAGTCTCCGGAGCTGAACCCCATTGATTTAATCTCTGGTGACCCACTGGTTCCCGGAGATACTTACCTCCGCAGTGGGTGCTGGTTCCCGGAGATACTTACCTCCGCAGTGGGTGCTGGTTCCCGGAGATACTTACCTCCGCAGTGGGTGCTGGGTCCCGGAGATACTTACCTCCGCAGTGGGTGCTGGTTCCCGGAGATACTTACCTCCGCAGTGGGTGCTGGTTCCCGGAGATACTTACCTCCGCAGTGGGTGCTGGTTCCCGGAGATACTTACCTCCGCAGTGGGTGCTGGTTCCCGGAGATACTTACCTCCGCAGTGGGTGCTGGTTCCCGGAGATACTTACCTCCGCAGTGGGTGCTGGTAACCGCTCCGGCTCGCATCCACGGTTCGTATTATGGACGCTTTTCAAAACTCCCGCGGCCTGCGGGAAGCCGGGACGTCACCCGGTGCGGCTTCCTATTGGCCCACGTGACGCGGGCGCTTTAAACTGCAGAGAGATACCGGCACCGACTTTGGAAGCAGGGGGTCTGTGGAGCAGAAATAAATGGGGTTCAGCTATGGAAGACCCCCCCTGCTGTATGTATGTATGTATATATTGCTCCGTTAAGTGTTAGAACACTTTCCCTCTGTAACAATCTGTTTCTGGAAGGATAGGTGATGGGTATACACTACTGGAGGATACATGTATATAATATGTAACCCCAGGCAAAATCATTAGCCAGCCTGGTCGTATACATAAGGTACAACTGAGTGTCTTCCCAGTTTATCCATTCTAAGGGAAACACGCAATTCCATTATTGCCGGTTCTTTTAAAGGTGTAAATGCCAATCCCCCGCAATGATGCAGAAAAACAAAATACTGTTAGAGCAATTGTCACTATATTATTTTTCTTCCATTTCTGCTTGTAAATTAGAAGTATCATTATGCATGAAACTGTCAGTATTTTAGTTTTTTTTACCATTCTCAAAAACGTTAAAAAAAAAAACCACAAGGAAATAGGAATCCCTCTCTTTTTTTTTTTTTAATTCCTTAGTTTGAATCTGGAGATACGAATTCCTGAAAACTTGCCGTTTACTTTCATGTAGAAAACATAGATGGCCATAGTGACATCTGATGCTCCGGAAATAACAAACGGCTACAAACTTGGCAAAAAGGTTAAAATGTAAAGATTAAAAATAAGAAATAGATCAGCACAACATGAGCTATCCAAGTTGTGCCGGTATCTGTGCAGTCAGAGGAACCGTGCACCTAACACAACTGTGGCTTTACACAGGAAGTCGTGATGTCATCCGCTGCGGCGTCCTATTGGCCAGCGTGACCGGGACATTTTAACCTCACAGGGATACCGGCGCCGGTAGGGAGGCAAGCATCTCTGGGAGCAGGGGGCTCAGGCGAAGACTCCACTCCTGATTGAGCCACCTTTGCTGAAGCAGTGATATCCTGAAAACCTGACCTGTTGGTGGCCTTTGAGGGCTGGAGTTTGCCACCCCTGACGTAGTTCCTAAGGGAACACAGAAAAATACTAACCGCTCAACCTTAATAAACAAGTAACAGTGAAGTATCTAGATCTATGGTGTGCGTGGGGTAATAGAAACTGATTATTTACACGGGGATCCAAGAGGGATCAAAAAAGATTCCCCATATCTGCACTCAGCCAAAAAATTCCTAATGCAATAGAGCAGACAGTCTTCAAACAATGTTGGTTTTAATTGGTGTTAATACACCTGGGCTATATATCAGAGATCTGTCTGACATGACCGAGAATCAAAAACTATGTGGTCACAACAACATGTCTAAAAACATTAAAAAATATATATATATATTAACCAAATAGACTCACTAAGTGCAACATATATACACGCAGGGCCAATTGTTACAATCCCCGGTGGTGGGATACAAAGTATATATAGATATATATATATATATAAAAATATAAAGCAGAAAATAGCAGTGTTTGAACTCAGAATGATAAGACTCTTTGACACCAAAACCAAAGGACTTAATGCAGACATGGGTTTTCTCACACCCTATCAAAATTGTTTGTAATTTTCCTGCTTGTCTCCATTCTTATCCACACTTTCTCTCCCCCCCAGCATCCCTCCCCCTCCCCACCTTTCCTTGTCACCGTCCCCTGGCTTCAAACACTTTTAACACCCGCCCTTATCTACAGTACATATCTGTTGTTTTTTTTCTCTACACTGTTTTAGCCATTGAATCCTTTGTATATCAGTATTGCTTGACCTGAAGAAGAGAGGTTAACTCTCGAAAGCTTGTCCTATGACATAAATTGTTAGTCCAATAAAAAAGGTATCACCTAATACTGAAGAACTCATTTATTCTGCAATATATATATACATATATATATATATAACACAAAAAAGCAGTCAGCACTCTAATGTAGGGCAAAAGGCAGTTGCTAGTCCCATAGGAATCCACACAGCATATGAACCAGCCCAAAGACCAGTAAAGAGACAGCAACCAGCAAGGAATAATCCAAAATAAACTGTATTGAAACAAACAGTTACACGAAAGCCAACGTTTCGGTCTCACAGGGAGACTTTCCTCAGGGCCGTGCAAGCACTAACTAACAGTGACCATACTTATATACCCACACCCCAAGTGCAAAGAGATAAAACTAAACCAATCACCAACAACCTGTCATTAAACACATGTTCAACAGCTGAGCACCACATATGAGTAACCAATACCTGGACCGGGAAGGAGCCATCTGGGTCCACGAGCAGAGGGAATCCGTCTCGTGATCAGAGCAGCCGGCTCTGACGTCCGCAACTTGCGACCGGTGCCGGGAGCTGCAGCGCGTCACCTGACCAGCCTGCGCGTCATAGGGCAAAGAGTGAGCCGGGGAGCCAATAGGGAACGGAACTGCGCACTGTCAAAGCACACAGAACCCGTATGAAGTAACCCTGGCAACCTAGGACGCCAGCACACAGACGGCGCAGTAGTAGACACTGTTAGCAAGGGCGACGCTGCATCTACACTGTTTTAGCCATTGAATCCTGTGTATATCAGTATTGACTGACCTGAAGAAGAGAGGATAACTCTCGAAAGCTTGTCCTATGACATAAATTGTTAGTCCAATAAAAAAGATATCACTGAATACTGAAGAACTCATTTATTCTGCAATATATATATATATATATATTTTTTTATATATCAGTATACAGATAGATATAGGGAAATCGTAAATGGTTTGTCTCAAGGTCAGCAGATAAATAATCTTATGAATCCCAAATGATGTCAGTATGGATGTTTCAAATAGTGTAAAATATCCTGTCATAGCGGTGATTAGTAGCATATTCAGTGCTGGTAACCATTTAGTATAGGAAATATATCCTTATGTCCCTGGTTGTTATCGAAGGGGGTTCACTATAATAGAGTGCAGTGATTCATTCAGCCATGTCCGCATACATCTCTAACACAGCAGAGCAGATCCATACAACGTGGTGTCATTCCAAACTCTCTTTTTACACTTTTTAAAATCCTAGGTGTTCTCTATATTCAGCAGTGTAGGGACTGATCAGAAGGTACAATGTAACCCATGAAAAAAAACCTGTATTTATTAAAACAGGGGTAAAGCGAAAGTCACAATATAGTACTTAGATATATTTTCAATTGCATAGTACTTGCGCACATATTTTGCACTTGCAGAGAAAACCTATTCAAGCTGTAAGGTGATTACATACATAGGCTGTACTTCCTCAGGGCCCTGGAAAGGTTCGTCTCTAGCTTCCGAGCTTCACATGGTGACCTGTACATGGCACTGGGCTCTGCGCAGGGCTCTATTTTAACCTCCTGGACACTTTAATATTTGAAACGCTCAGATCTCGTTAACAGAGTAACTTTTTTTTAAAACACGAAAATGAATTGGAAAGGACAATTAGTACCTAAATACAATGCAAAGAAATGGCAATCAGTATATGTATATGTACAGTATATATATTATTATATATATATATAATCGAAAACTGAAAGCAAATACCACATAGCGTAAAACAGTTTGTGTGATAAAATAATAAATGGCGCAGCCCTAGGGTAGTTTTGCCCTGACAAGGATCATAGGATACACAGCAATATTGCGAAAAAATCTCACAGACATGAACAGGGGCAGCTGATAACAGCCATCAATATTATTGTCTGATATTTGAATAAGTTTAGGATAAAAAAATTTGCAGGCTCAAAGGGGCTTGTCCGTTAACTATATGGCTCCTGAAGTGACATGAATCTCTTTAGATGATGGAACAAAAAAAATGATAAACAGCACTCACAAAAGTCAGTTACAGTGCAGGGTGCCAAGGACAAAAGAGGACCCAACTCCTCTACCAATAATACACACTAATCCAAAAAATTGTCCAGCACTCACTGTCTATAGAAATCAGAATCCAAGAATGGGATAATTCCAAAAAGCATAATTTAATATATACATAAGAGAACCTATAACAGAACCCCGAAATGTTGCCCCCCTGTAGTTTCCCCTCAGTCTACCCACCTGTTTATTGTCTTGTCCCCTTTATTTTGTTTCCTTCCCCCCCCCCCCCCCACCCCTCTCCCTTTATCCCCCCACTGTTATACGTATGCTTTTATATATTGCTATTTCACTTTATTGGATGTAGGGTATGCGGTTCTGTTATAGGTTCTCTTGTGTATATATTAAATTATGCTTTTTGGAATTATCCCATTCTTGGATTCTGATTTCTATAGACCGTGAGTGCTGGACAATTTTTTGGATTAGTGTCTCTTTAGATGATATTAACGACAGCTTCAATCCACGCGGACAATTGTTGCTATGCTGGCAGCTGTACCTCGCTCGCCCCAGATAGCGTGATGACGAATCATGCACAACAGATGTTCCGTCATGATATACATGACTTCCTCACGTATGAACTTGACGTGTCTGATTGTTGGTGCATGTATCCTACTAATTGGAAAACTGATTGTTTTGAGCCATTACTAGACAACTGTGTGACCTCATTTAGGCAGTTGCCCTATATAAGGGACGTTGAGTTCCATTAAATTCATACCCCTGAAGAAGTCCCATATATTTTGTGACGAAACGCGTTGGGAACATCTGTTGTGCGTGATTTGTCATCACACTGTCTGGAGCGAGCGAGGTTTAGCTGCCACCGTAGCCGTGATTGTCCATGTGGATTTAAGCTATCGCTAATATCATCTAAGGAGATTCAAATCGCTTCTGGAGCCTTATAGTGGACGGACTTGCCCCTTTTAGGAGTACAAAAAACGTTTTCAAATATCGGACAGGGACTTTGATGGTTGGTAATCAGCTGCTCCTGTTCGTGTCTGTGAAATTTAATCTCAATATGTTTTTTATCCTTATGAGTGCAAACTACCTTAGTGCTGTGCCATTTATTATTAAATCACCCAAACGTTTTTAAACTATGTGGTATGCACTTTCTTCAGCCTCTTCATAGATTCTCTGGATGTGGTTCATTCTTCCGGAAGCAGTACAACTACCCCACGGCGACTTCCACGCGTGGACACTGCACATTTGCACAGGACACTTGGTTGAACATATTAATTTTCTTTAATTTTTCTTATACAAATAATTTTCTCCTGCGGTATAGCTGGAATTAGCATGTACTGTAGAGCTATGCAATAAATAATTTTTTATGGATTTTAAATTTATTTGGTGCCACTTTAATCACAAGCAAGTCATGTTCATGTGCTGTAAGTGTGCAAACTATTTTGTAATGTTCAAGTATGATATTACTAAATACATTTTTACGGTGCCTTTAAAGCAGCAGTTCATGCTGAACTCCAACGCGGTTTCTAGGTTTAAAGTCTAATGCTTCGTTCAAGAGAGATAATCGTTTTAAATATTACGTGTCCCAAATCAACATCCTGTACATGTTTGCATTGAAATATTTTCAAATATACATCTGTAGTATCACTAAACATTTCAATGCAGAAGATTAATTCCCAAAAATCACCCATTTGTTGTTCTTTCTTTCTAGGATAGATTTGGAAAAAGCAAAATTAACAGGAGATTGGAAAGTTGTGCATGATTTTTATTCAACAACGTTTGATTCATTCTTGGAGCTAAACGCTGCATTTAAGGTAAAAATCTGCTAAATTCTGGGAAAGTTATCCAGTCGCCCAAGAATATTTTGACTGGAATCCCTAAGCTCTGTTAGCCACTTAATGTTATGTTAATGCATGTTGATGGTAGCACTGTATTCACTACAGCAAATAAAATGATGTTAACCAGGTTTTACTGCTATACCAAAGGACATGCAAAGTAGTTCATTACAGGCTAAGTTACATGAATCGTATATTCACTAAGGTACGTTAAAGCTAATGACGGAATATAAGGCTACTTTATTTACGTCAATTTTGTGGCGTTACCGCATGCAGACACTGAAATGGGGCTTCATTTCCATCTACTAACACTGGTACTTGAAAACGTTTGCATTATTTTAAAATAAATATCACGTTAACCCTATGCTGGCCTCCATTCCGGCCTTTATTTTTGCACGTAATTAAATTAGTGAATCGGGTATTAATTCCGGAAAAATAACAACCGTTACTGTTTTAGGAAGGGTTATTTTCACCGATTTAACAGACCTTCGTGAATATAGCCCTTTGTGTTGTATACGGTCACGGTAGACCAAGCTTATTAAGACTTTTGATTACCGGGATCATTGATTGAGAAAAGCAGAGCGATAAAAACAAATTGAATTTATTCACATAACGAACGTACACAACTATGTTACACAAATTACAGGAAAAAGACACACTTACTTTGGAAACTGGGATAACAAAAGTAATCTTTTCTAGTTGCAAACACACAGCAAAATAATTCCCGGACACTTTTCCTTCCTTTGGCCTCTTGCTGTTGGATTCTGGTCACTTATCCTCTGAGAAATGTAGGCGTTTTAATCAGAGCTGGAACTTCTCAAATGGGACTGAATCTCAGGTGAATCACACAAGATGGAACTGATGGACTCATGAAATACTTAGATGGCACTCTAAGGCTAAGGCCCCGCTCCCTCAGTCAGCGCGCCCGCACTGCAGACAGGCGGGGCGCTGACAGACACAGACCGCGATATGCGGTCTGTAGGGAGTGGGAGCCGGAGCGGGACTGGGCGTGGCTTGAGCGGAGGGACCCGCTACCCCTCCCTCCCTTCACGGGCTCGGCCTGCAGGAGGGAGCTGCTGCGGGCTGCTGTAAGGTAAACAGCTCCCTCCCCCTTCTGCCACAAAACACACACACACTACCTTGAGTAGGAAGCTGCCTGATGACCGCTCCCGCCCCCGATTGGCGCACCATGTGACGCGTCACCGCTCAGGATCACAATTTTCTTGAATCCCCTGCCGGCTGACGCGTCACAGTGCGTAGTGAGCCGTCAGCGAGGGGGGACTGGGACCGGCTAGGGAGTATTCCCCTGCTGGTGGGGAACGCTCGCGCGGCCGTCCGCGCCGCCGAGCGCAGCGGGTCCCAGCCCTTAGATGGAACTACCTCTCTGACTGACTGCATGACTATTTAAAAACTCCCAAAAGTCCATCCTGTCAGTCTGCAGCGAATCACTGCGTGGGAATTTTATCCCTGGCCACTCACACAGTTTGCCGTTTCATAACTCCTGGCATCACAATAGTGAGAGATCATGTGCAAATAAAATGTCATCTTGCCACTTGCCACTTAGCATATGCCATCCTGTTTTCTTCCTGAATGCCACTCAGTCTAGCTAGGCCAAAGAGACCCTTTTGATCTAAGGATATTGGGGCTTCAATTAGCACGGAAGGGCTAACAAATTATTTGGTCTTTCCTACTAACAATAGGTTAACACCTTCGAATCGTGCTAGGCATTGCAA